>NC_057804.1:187393290-187419715 GCF_018294505.1 Triticum aestivum
CACAAACTAAGACTCCATCTCTCTCTCCTATCTCTCTCTCTCACTCTCTCTCTCTCTCTCTCACACACACACACACCACACACACACTAAGACTCCATCTCACACACACATGCTCTAGGCGGAGCATTTGTTCCTACCACCCTTCATCCAACCTTACCGTATGATAAAAAATCACCTTTATTTACTTGCATAACATGGACAGATTCCACATTACTTTAGTAGTCAGCAAACTTATCATCTGTATACCCTTATAAAAAACGAGTTGGCGATGATGGTGTGCCTGTCATCTTGTAATACAGACCGTATGATCTATATCTGACGGATGGGAAGCAAACTATGATAATTTTACAAAACATACCCGCACCTCTCTCCACATCATTATCTCCCGCAACCTCATTGCTCAGCAATTAAAAAAGGAATAAGTCTCTAGAACAATCTAGCATGCATGGTGGCCGCTGCCGCCTGCCGGCGCCGTCCATCCCCATGCCTCTGCCCATTCCGACCACCAGTCACCACCACGCTTCACTCCTCCTTGCCTTATCTCATCTTTCATTTTTTTGATGACATTCTCGAGATACCAGTTTTCCGATAAAATTCTCGAGATATCATTAGTTTTTACACATGGGATTACTCCTGCATGGGACAATCACAACAGGTGTTTTGTAAAAAAATGCATATTGATGTTCCGTGCAATGCACGAGAATCTTGCTTGTAATTATATAATGCAAATCACGAGCTGGAAGTGACATTTTTTTGACACAACCACGTTAACATGGCCACATAAATCACGAGCAGGAAGGAGAAGGGAAGCGGGCTATGGAGTAACGTTTTTTACCACAATTTCTTAGGAAACTGAGTGCAATAATTGAGTAGTTTTGCAAACTACCATTACTACTACACCTAAAACGGTTCAAAACCTATACTCCCTTGACAGCACGCGCTTCCTGCGTGAAATGATCAGCGTCACCTGGAGCGTCAGTGCCGCGTTAATGCCCGGCCAGAGCGGAGGTGACCTCTCACTGGCGCCGGCTTTGAAGTGGCGTGACGGCCGAGAGAGCGCCGCTTCCCTGTGCACGCGACTGCTCTGCGTCGAGACTGGACATAGGCCCTGTTTGGATCCATGGGTTAGAGTTAGTTTGAGCTAGTTGGGGCTCAAATAGCCCTAAAGTATCCAAGCATGAGGGTTTAAATTGGAGCAAGTTGCACCGAACCCACCAAAAAAACTATCCCACCCAAGAGGTGCTAACTGGAGATAGTTCTCATTGGGACCACTGGAAAATCACTTTTCTCTCTCCATGAAGTGCATTTATTGTCAATCTAACCCTGTCACCCAAACACCTCTTTGGCTACAGTTAGTTCAGGGTTAGTCATGAGTTAGTCTAACCTCTAGCTAAGTTAGAGTATCAAACAGGAGCAGTATAGGACATGCAAGTTGCTCAAAGCATATAGGAAAATTTGTACGTGACAGGATTTTTTTCTTTTTGAAAACGGAACGTGAAAGGAATTTTTTTTAGAATGCTCTTGGCATGTCGCTAACATGTGATAGTTAACCGACCTCAATAGATGGCAGAAATGCCAGCCCGCCGCACTTTGATAGAGACAAGGAGGGAGAAGAGATACAGGCTGCTGGATTACTAGAGATAGGTGTCGCACGGAAGCCAAGAAATATGGTGATAGCGTGGGTTAGCCATGTACTAGTATGATGTAACTACACTAGGCTGCCGTGTTTCGTACTCTTCCAGTCCACTTTGGAGATGATTGGTTAATTTTATATTGCTGATTAATATTAAATATTATGAGTGCAGACGCTCCACCACGAGGTTCCTTGCTCCTTCTCGGTCGTCCGGAATCTATGTTCTTCCACTCTATTTTTTTACGTGAGCTTTGTTCATCCTTTTGCCAACACGCGAGACATCTAGTATCAAGGCGCACGTGTTATGCAACGATCGTTCCATCTATATGAAGAACACGTGGCTCTGGAACTACGAGACGGACATGTACCCAGGAGTGGACGTACGAACCTGAGTAATGTAGCGCAGTAAGTGAAGTAGAAAGGCACAAATGGTATGAACATGCGCGGCATACAGGGTGTGTTTGGTTGCGTTCTCGTCTCAGCATAGTTGTTCCCTCTTCATGCATGCTCAACTCAACACCCCTCTTCATGCATGCTCTCTTCATGCATGCTTCTAGTGTCTTTGTGCTAAACTAGTGTGGACTCATGCACCCTCCATACACTCTACCAAACACCCAAAAGTAGGTCAAGAAGGGAACTCTTGGGCGGCATTTGTCTCTTACTACGTACTACCACTAAATGTTGTACGTGCAATGCTCGGTGATGCTATGGAGTACGTGTCTAAGTACTCTACTACTACTATATTAGTTGGAGGCACATATTAACTTGTATATTTGTTTACGTGTATGCCCCGAGACCTTCCAACTAGACGTGTCTTTCTCTCCAGGTTGCACTTTGTATCGTTCATACAGCTAAGTACTACTACGTGTGGTCTCCGACCTAGAAGTGGAAGAAGTGGAGATGCTCTACCACGCTATTTTTTTACGCTGGGCTCTACCATGCTGTTCATGTCCCACTCCTTTCACTGACGTGTGGGACATCCAGCATGTGCCGTGTTTGGCACCCTTCGTTGTAAAAGTTGAAACGCTAGCATTCATCAGAAATAAAAAATAATTATAAATTGGCAGTGATACTTTTTTTTTGCGAACCAATCAGCAGTGATACTATACCACGCGGTTTCCTTGCTCCTCGATATCGGAAAGAATACTTCCGTTCGCCAACATGTGGGACGTCGACCATCCTGGTCCACTTGCCATGCACGCAGAACTCCAAGGGAGAGTCACCCAGGTCGTCGTGCCGCAGTAACAATGACTAATGAGCCATCAAATCACAGGCCCACTTCCCACTTTGAAGTTGCTCGGACAAAGGAACCATCATGACTTCGTTGAATTCCACTTCTTGAAGAAAACTACTGTACCAGCAGTACTGCTAGCTACAGCATTTACTCCAACAGAGGCCTCCTTTTGTTCATAGGATAGGAATATGAAAATCATAGGAAGTGAGATGACATGCATCTCAATTCCTATAGAGAAAGAGATGCCATTTGATGCATAGGATAGGAATTTTTCCACTTAGTCTAGGCTAATGTACTGGTAATTTGCTCTAAAAACTACAGTAGTAACTAGTAGTACTGGTACATGCTCGTACTCAGACACGGACACACACACTAACTAAAAGTACTACTACTTCTCACACGCTGGCCAAACGCCGTCGTTCTCCTTCCCAGCTTTGTCGGCGACACCCCACCGTGCTTGGATCTTCATCGACCACTCCGCAGCAGCGCGTGCATCCTTTTCTTTCTTGCGGCGGCGGGCCTCTCTTTTCTTGAGTGCTTTCTAACTTTTCTGCTCCCTCTGTGCGGCTTTGTCCGCCTCTTGCTCTACCGCCCATTCGGCCTTGGCATCTTCAAATTCCTCCCACATAGTTGTGAGGTCGCGAGCGGCGATGAACTCGGCACGGTGGGATGCCATCACTTCCCTACCATTTTGTGTGTGTTCGTGAGCGGCGAGTAACTCGGCGCGGCGGGATGCCATCGCTGCCTTACCGGTTAGTGTGCGTTGCGGTGGCATGAACGACAATTGGTGAGAGCTCTGGGGTGGAGTGGCCGGACAACCGTATAGTGCATTGGTTTGTCAAGAGCTCAAGGACAGAAGACGAACCAAATTAGGATTCCCCTTCAATCCTGGTCATTTATTATCGAGTAAAATGCATTGGCGGTCATCGAACTTGTCTTGATAGCTCACTTTGATCATTGTATACGAGATATGGTGATTATACGGTCGGTGGCTTAGCATATAGCTCCGTATTTGTAAGGTTGACCAGTCAAACAGTCCGCATGCGCCTGAAACGGTCACCGTCTCTCCAAAATGTCAATGCCGCATTCACTGGACTTAACTTCAGGTGCAATTGGTGTGTCACTGACATGCGGGCCAGACGCCCGTTGGGCCCACATGTCAGACACCCAAACGCATCTGCAGTTAAGTCACTGAAGTAGTGTCCGCATTCACGCTCGACGAACCTACTCCGGTGCCAGTTGTCCATCCGTCTACCGCGGCTCATTGCCATTCGCCCGCTATATTAACTTGAGCCCCAGCTCCCAGCCATAGCCAAAGACCCACACTTATTCTCCTCTTGTCCCTTCCTTCTGTCGGCACCACTTCAACCATGGCCTCGTGGTGCTCCGAAGCTCTCTTGGACATACTGTCGCAGGAGCAGACGAGGGACATCGGCGGCTCCACTCCAGGCGCGCTCCAAAGCTCTCTTCGACGTACTGTCGCAGGAGCAAACGAAGGAGATCGCCGGCACCCCCCGGGCCGCCCTCCGCCGCCACGACCACGAAGCCGGCGCGCGTGCGCGGGCACAGCCGGCAGTGAGGAAGAGTAGTACACGGTAGGTCGCCGCCGCTCTGGTCCCGGGAAGGCCACCGCTACTCCACTCAGTCGACGCCAAGCTTGGTGGGGTAAACATCGGCGGCCGATTAGCTGCTTGACGGCGACGTGGAGGCAGAAATCTTCATAACCTTGTGCTCCGGCCGGAGGAGGAGGTTATCGAGGCGGATGAGGAGGAGGCAAAGGCAATGGCCAGCTTTCTCGGGTTCATGGCCGGACTTGGTGGTCGGGCACCGGCGATCGTTTAGATTAGGTTTACAGTAGGTTTAGTATGGTTTGTGCGAAATATGTAATGAATTTCATCCAGTTTGTAGGAAAAGTTTTCGAAATGTAATGAATTTCATCCGGTTAATTTCATCCGGTTAATTTGAAATTTTCTTTGTTTGCACGAATTTCATCTGGTTAGTTCATATAGTTATCGAAAGGTATGCGGGTAGCATCGGATGGCATCCATCAGTGTCCTCGGACAGATGCCGGTGTAAATTTGTGGGCCAGCGCTGGAGATGCCCTAACTATCATGCTATAATCGCTAACAATCCTCCATCATTTGGCAGGGAACAGTTATCCCTCGATCAAAATCAGATCCGCGGTGTTTCGCACTCCTCCGGCGTACGAGTGTAAACTCTTGCTTACATAAAAATGGAGCAAGTGGACAGCACTGTAGCACGTCATATCACTCGAACTAGCCCGCCTAACGAGCGGGAAAGCACCGCCCTCGTCATTTTGTTCTGGATTTCTATCGATCGATCGCGCGAAAATGTTACGCTTCGCAAGTTCTAAAGGAAAAGGCGGCACACTTATGACTCGTATGCGTCGCAACCCCGACAGTCCAGCTCGCACGCCGCTCACCAAAGGGGACACGCGTTGTCTTGCAATTTCACTGACATGTGAGACCGTAATTGAATAAACCGTCGATAGCCGAAATCTAATCGCTCGACGGGCGTCGGCTGAGAAGAGAGAAACGGGGGAGGGAGAAGAGATCACCCGCCCGCCGCGCACGGACTCCAAGAAATATATGGTGATAATGTGAGGTGGGCCATGCTGGAGTCCGGACCGCTTCCGGAGCCCGCTCTCACCGCCCTGGCCCCTCAAGACGCCAGCTACCCGCTGCATGCATAGCAAGTAGTCTCCGCTTATGTGGAGGAGAGAGAGGCATTGACAAAGTCAAGGAGTAACAGTGGAGACAATAGCTTTCATCAAAAATAAACATAGAATACTCGTTGCTCGTCCTCTATATCAGAAAGAATACTTTCATTCGCCGACATGTGGGACCTCGACCATCCTGGTCCACCTGCCATGCACAAAATTATCCTGGTCTACCCCGGTCGTATAGCAGGCCCAACCTTTCCCATCGTAAGTTGTTCGGACGAAGGAACCATCATGACTTCGTTGAATTCCGCTTCTTCAAGAAAACTTATTGTACCCGCAATACTGCTACCACACGGAAGACCTGGACGGCACTGTACCACGTCATATCACTGAAACCCACTAGGCCAAACTAGCCCGCCAAGGTCATCTATTTTGGAACGGAGGGAGTACGTCTTTGCACTGCTATGATTTTGTGTTGCACGTTCTTTGTACTTTTGTTACGATTTTCCTACCCTATGAACCAAATGAGGCCTGAATGTATGTCGACTATTGTCTGATCGATCGCTAAGCCTACAATTTTAGGAGCTAGGGCTATTGGTCGATCGATGAGGGATAAGTATAAGCGTACCACGAGCTCGTCAGCCCCAACGTTTCTCTTCGGTGAGTGTTTTGCAAGTACTATAGCTCGCACAGTAGCTAGCCTACTAACACCAAGAATCATCAGACAAGCCCTGCTGATATGATAAACAGTTCAAACTTACATCTAAGCATGCCATATATTACATCAAAAGCTGGTGAGGATACATTTGTTTCCATAACTCGGAGAGGGTTCGCATGATTCATCGCATGATTCACTATCAAACAAAAGTAGCAAGATCCGCCCACACAAGACAGTGCACTAGCCCTAATATGGTTTGATAACACGCATCGTTCTGGTAATTAAACACAGGGCAATGCAAACTACCCTGAAGGATTAGCGCGACCAACTATTTCTTGTCATCGATCTCTAGGGCAATGACCATAGCACAAACAGCGGCATGGGAATCGATTTCTGGGGCGATGTCCACATGACTGACCTCGACATCGGAATTGATCTCTGGGGCGATGTCCATAGGATAAACAGTGGCATCGGAATCGATCTCTGGGGCGATGCCAACAGGACGGGCCACGACATCGGAATCATCAAGGACAACCACCGGCACCTGCACACCACTAACATATTAGCAAGCACATTGCAAATAATCAAAAAGGAAGCACATTGCAAATAATCAAAAACCACAACTATGGTAATAAGCCATTATTTTTTACCTTGTGCAGCTCACCGGGGGATCTCATCCCTCCGGGGGCCATCTCCTCGTCCTCGATGGGGGCCATCACCTTGCCAGGGGAATACTGCTTCTCAACGGTGACTATCTCCTCAAACTCAGTCTTGAGCCTCACATAGGTGGTAATCAGAGCTCCTGGAGTAGGCACGATGGGGCCCTTGCTGTTCTTCCAACTTTCTTTGAGGAGTTCGTCCGCCAACGTCCTCAACTCTTTGGCCAGTGCTTGTTTCTTGGAGTTCTTCATCTCCATGGGTTGGCCCACCAACATGGTCAACTCGTTGGTTGGTGCTCGCTTCCTGGAGATCGTTTTCTCCAGTGGGTTGTCCGCCGGCAACTCTTTGCTAGTGCTCCAGGATCCATCAATGAACTGACAAACAAAAAGCAATCGAAAGGAAACCACAATTGCAATGAAAACGGGAAAAGAGTAGGATGTGAGAATTGGTCGGTGCTTCACAAAAAGAAGATTATTGGAATGAAAATATAGCAGCATAACTGATTCGCCCACCTTTCCTTCGTCGGTAGAGAAGAAAAATGGCAGAAGTGAGTAGCCTGGAGTGAGGTTTTCTTCAAGAAAGGGAAGAAAGGGCTTGAACGAGTGTTCCAATGAAATGATGGTTGCTTCGTCCAGTCCAACTTGGAGGCCACCTTACCACTGCTGGTAAAGGTGTGGGTTTTGTGATATGACGGGTCATGACGGCCACACCGGGGTGACAGGTGAGTCTCGACTGTAGCACATTTGGTGGATGGCACGCGGGCCCAGATGCTTTGAAATGTCATTAACTTGATTTTAGTCTCTTTAGTATTTGGTCCAAGCATGGATGAGACTAATAAGTTTTAGTCCCACTACTTTTAGTCATGAGACTAAAACATATCCAAGCACTCTCTCAATATTGTGCACCGCGACCAAGGCGGAGAGGAAAACGAGAGAACTACATAATTAATGCATGAGTTTAATTAGGGTAGTTTTGTAAAGTACGAGATACATTCCTCCAATCGCAAAATGCCTTGGTTCATGAGATTTGAGATTTGAGCCCTATAAACCAGAAGGGAGGGGGTACTGCACATGGTGTAGTCTAGTCACTTGTTTTTTTAGCCGAAGTCTAGTCACTTGTTGAAATCTCTAGAAAGGCAAATACTCCTTTCCGGTTTACAGGTCTATACTACTCCCTCCGTCTAGGTGTGTAAGTCATCTTACGAAAACCAAATAGTCCCAAAACACTTAGGCGTGGTACATTAACTTCTACCTTGTTTCTTGTTTCTTGATATACATATCAACCAATAAGAGATGAGAGGTGTGCATGCTTTTAATGACTTGCAATGGCTAGTTCATTGCATGGAATGCTATTAATTAGCAAATAAACATTGGTGACCCCAGGAGGAAATGGTGCTAAGCGCGTGGACCTATGCAGAATGAGTATCAACCAATGGATAATGGAGTTTAATTGTTAAACAATAGCAATTTTGTCTCATGCAAGAGCCTTGCTAGTACTCCAAGGAACCGCACCATGCGAGCGTTTGCAACTGCCACGTTGGGTTTTCACTTGGCTCTTCGCCTCTTCGAGAAGACGAACAATGATGTTACTCCTACTTCTACAGTATCGAATCCACTGATGCATGTCCGTCCACCTCGTGCGGGAGGGATAGCGTGTAGCGAAAGCTTCTACTTACTCCTCCTACCTTTGCGTCCATGACAGGTGGGCCCAACAGGTGGTTGGCCCACCTGTCATGCAGCCAAAGGCAGGTGTAGTTAAGGCACCGGAGCTCAGTCCGCGAGGGAGAGGGCGTCGTAGTAATCAAATTTCTCGGGCTTGTACGAGTTGATGCGACACATCAAAGCACTGCATTCAATAAAAGTCTTTTTACACATTTCAAATGGGCTACTTCGTATGTAGGAGTAGACATATTCTGCTTCGTATGTACTCCCTCCGTTCCAAAATATAAGTCTTTTTAGAGATTTCACTATGAACTACATACGAAACAAAATGAGTGAATCTACACTCTAAAATATGTCTATATACATCTGTATGTAGTTTGTAGTGGAATCCCTAAAAATACTTACATTTAGGAATGGAGGGAGTAGTCACTTGTTGCAATCTCTAAAAAGACTTATATTTGGAAACGGAGGGAGTACAACACATGCATGCATGCCGTGACTTTTCTTTTGATACTTGCATGTGTTGATTTGATGCACCTTGCCAAATTTTGACTATAAATTTAACTAACCAAATTTTCATGCATGTCACAAAAAATCACGGGGCTGTTTGGATTGTGACTATGTTTGTCTTATGTTGCCACATTATTTTTCCCACACTTGCCACACTTGCCTAACCTGAGTTTCTCAAATTGTTAGACACACTTTTGCTTGCCTAAGGGAATCTTGCCACAATTTTTGTGTCTATGACATGTGGGGTTCACTGCTAATAAAAAAATTCTTGTCTGAGGTGTGGCTAATAAAAAAGACTTATATTTAGGAACGGAGGGAGTAAAAAATATAAATAATAATGCATGTTGGGGCAACCCATGTTTCCGCTAATTTTAGCCGTGGGCTTGTTCACATTTTTTACGAGGGGGTGGTTGTTCATTTAATGGACGGACTTGTAGTACTACCAGACTTGAACGATACAAAGTGCGACCTGGCACACCGTAACACCACTTGGAACAAGCGGGTAGCTATCTTAAAAAACAATCAACAACTAAAATAAACCGCGACCTGGCATGTAGTAGTACACAATTTTAAACGATTGTTTTGATGGAGTGAAAAAGGAAAACTACCCCACTACCTATATATAGGCCGGAGCCTCCGCGCTTGCTTGCTAGGGCTGCTCTATTCACACACTCTCATCCTCTCCAGATCTAAACAAGATAGGGGTAGTAACCCTGTCTTTCTCCCTTCAAAAATCACTGGCTTTCTATCCTCACCGCAGGTTACAGATCTGGACATATCCCCCTCCGCCGGTGAAGGGGAGGAGGGGCAGCATTTAGGCCGTCATCGACAGCGAGGGAGGAGACCCACTGTCGGCCGCACCGTTATCTCTGGCCGAGCGCCGGCGCGGGAGGTCCTCCGATCCCTTCGTCGTTGCCTGTGGGCGGATCCGGCCTCCTGCCGCCCACCTATCCACATCCCGACAACCTTCAGGTATATCTTCGTTCGAAACCGCCTTAGCTCTACTTCCCCAGCTCGCTACATCGCTGCATGTGCATCATTTTCTACCTCTCAGCCTCTCTCGATCGGATGGTCCAACGTCACCTAATTGTTTTCTATTGTTAGAGGTAAAGCTACTTCATGGAGTCGAATCTTGTACTCCCTCCGTCCGAAAATACTTGTCATTGAAATAAAATGGGGGTGGAGGAATTTAGTATGTACATCAGACTTGGTACAAACAGGAAGGAAAGGGGATGAAAGTAGTACAGACTGGTCATCCAACCGGTCTCTTGGTCGAAAAGGGAAATATAGGGGTAATGCTGTACACAGTGGTATGACCAGGACTAGATTTGCTATCCACACATAGGAGTAGGTGGCTAGAGTGAACAAAAATGGGACCAACCCAGATATGTTTCTTGGATGTTTGTTTCTCGGGGCAACAAACTATGAATCACCACTTTATGCCCCTGTTTACGTACATGGTGTTGTACTGCTGGTGCACCCACTGTCCCATGCCCTTATACCAAATATTTAGGCTCCGGTTGGAATAAAGGGGTAGAAAACATAGGTCTTGATGAAAATAGAGGAATAGGAAAGGAATGTAGGTATAAAACTATGGAACAGCGAACTGGAGGAAACTCTCAAGAGAATGTGTTCGGATGGACTACAAAATGTACAGATTTGTTTTTTTAGAGTAGCATGCTTGGCAGTATGAGATGTTATTTGTTTATTCAGCTGTACAGTGACTAATCTTGTCCTCACCTCACGTACCACACATAGGTTGATTTTTTTTATTCTGGCAAACACAGCACAACAACCTGTCTAACGCATGGCAGTGAGCGCCTGCCTCAGGCTTCCGCCCAAAAAATGAGTAGCACATGGATGTTTCTAATCCGATGGAATCAGTACTACCAGACCAGCTTTCCTATGAAACACTATTCACCTTTCCCGTGTTCCGAACGGTTGGAAGGGAAAGAATACGGTAGGAATTGTGTTCCTACAAAAATCCTGCACCAAACATGTGAACCGAACGCAGCCTTAGTTGTTCTTAATATAATGTCCCTGGTAAATATGAAGCCATGCCACTGTTTTAGCCTGTAATTGTTTGAGACTCTGACAAGTTTAGCCAAATGTTTTTTCCTGTAATTGTTTGAGACTCTGACTGTTTCCTCTATGCCTTTTTGTGCAAATAGGGATAGCCAATTCACCTGGTTGCTGTTGTGACCTTTTGGTGCACTGCACAAAACTCTTCTTAAAAGAAGTGACTTTTGTGCTGTTTAACTGGAATGTCAGATGGAACAGTTGGTTCATTTTGGTGGAACTGCACAAAGGAAGATCTGTGTTCCAATCCTCATCATCCATATTGGCGCCATAACCTTCCTTTAGGTAAGAATGATATTTAATGCATGTGTTCATCTCTATTTTCCGACTGCCATGAGAAAATAATGCTGTTTTTTACTAGTACACTTGTACTCCCTCACTGACAAAACCAATTCTGAATTAGAAGGCCAATCATGTACTTGGTTTCACCAACTGGTGAGGAGAAAGAGAAACATAGCATGAACAGGAAGAAGAAGAAGAATAAATAGTGCAAAGGTGATCTTGCTGAAGCCAGAGGCCTCAGTCGAGGCTATTCAAGGGCTTCGGCAATGACTACATTTAAAAGTGAGATGATCCTCCAGGGAGCCCTTTCACTTCTGCTGTCTCACTTAATTAATTTGGAGCACTTAAGTACCACTAATTTATTACTGCCTAATTTTCCTGTTGGAGTTAAACAAATCTTTAGTAGGACCCTATGTTGAATCATGTACGTGTGAATGTTTGTCTATGGAGGTGAATCATGTGCTAGAGTAGGGAGGGAATATTATTAGTGTCATGACATAATAGTGCTATTGTTTTGCATGTCAATTTATTGCCATTGGTTCAATGAGGCAATGTTTTGCGTATTGTCCATCATGAATTTGATGCTACTATTTGAGTAATATGCTAATGTCTTCCTATCCTTTCTCACTAAGCTAATGAAGGTTTCACCTTGTTTCTTGTCGGTGTCAAAACCGGCGGATCTCGGGTAGGGGGTCCCGAACTGTGCGTCTAGGCAGATGGTAACAGGAGACAAGGGACACGATGTTTTTACCCAGGTTCGGGCCCTCTCGATGGAGGTAAAACCCTACTCCTGCTTGATTAATATTGATGATATGGGTAGTACAAGAGTTGATCTACCACGAGATCAGAGAGGCTAAACCCTAGAAGCTAGCCTATGGTATGATTGTTTTTCGTCCTACGGACTAAAACTCTCCAGTTTATATAGACACGGGAGAGGGCTAGGGTTACATAGAGTCGGTTACAATGGGAGGAGATCTTCATATCATATCGCCAAGCTTGCCTTCCACGCCAAGGAATGTCCTATCCGGACACGGGACGAAGTCTTCAATCTTGTATCTTCATAGTTCGGGAGTCTGGCCAAAGGTCATAGTCCGGCCATCCGGACACCCCCTAATCCAGGATTCCCTCAGTAGCCCCTGAACCAGGCTTCAATGACGATGAGTCCGGCGCGCAAATTGTCTTCGGCATTGCAAGGCGGGTTCCTCCTCCGAATACTTCATAGAAGATGTTGAACACAAGGATAGTGTCCGGCTCTGCAAAATAAGTTCCACATACCACCGCAGAGAGAATAATATCTGCACAAATCTAATCTGCCGATGCATTTCGCAGCATGACATCATGCCACGGCCGAGCCTTTATTCGAATCATTTTATTGTTCTACCTCAGCGTGTTTAGCGAGGCGGTTTCCTTGGCATATCTTTTCAAAGCAGAGATCATGCCCCCTTATTCCGGGATTCTCATCAATACGAGCATGGGTAACCCAACCGGCCCTTTGGCACGACTCCCTAATTGAAAGCGAGTCCCAAACGGTTACGGGGAGGGCTCTTGGTATTCAACCTTTTTATAAAGAGACCAAGGCTCGCCTCCTTTCTCTTCAATTCAATCGAATCCGCCCCTCGCCTCGAGTTCCAACACCCAAAGCTCTAGTTTTAAGCGCTTCGGACCTTCGATGACGTCCGGCTCTGACCTTCAAGGCCGGTGGATGCCTTCCTCCGTTACGGAAGAAGACATGTGAAAGCTGAGAGATGCCAAGTATCTAACCGGCGAAATCTCGCATAGGCTGCCTGCTCAAGGGCAGGCCATTCCCACTCCCCAGCCCGGTGAGAGCGTGGTGTTCACATCTCACTTCCTTCGGGGGCTAGGCTTCCCGATTGATCCCTTTGTGAGGGGGCTTATGTTTTATTACGGGCTGGAATTTCACGACTTAGCTCCGGAGTCCATCTACCAGATCTCATCGTTCATTGTCGTGTGTGAGGCCTTCCTCCATATTACTCCTCACTTCGGATTGTGGCTTAGAACCTTCAAGGTGGAACCGAAGATGATCGAGGGGCAGCACGCTAAGTGTAGAGGAGCTATCATAAGCAAGATGGCCGACGCTCCATGGCCCGAGGGCTCTTTGCAAGAGGAGTTCGGCTTATGGTAACGGGACTGGTTTTATATCACAGCCCCCAGGGGCACCACATGGGTGGCGCCACCCGCTTTTCACTCGGGTCCCCCACCATGGCTAGCGTCATGGGTCAATGAAGGGCTTATCTAGGGGCCATCCAAAGACGTGCCCTTGCTGCAGGATCGCATTCGAGATCTCCAAGAAAGAGATATCAACTTGACCGTAGTGGCGCAAGTTATGCTGATTCGCCGCATGCTGCCCTGCAAACGTCGCCCTCTCCGCCTGTGGGAATTTAATCCAGAGGGACCGCGAGTCCTTCAACACTTTATGGGCACGACACCCGTGGAGATGTACAAGTTGTTCTTCGGATCACAAGCAAGGTGTCCAGACTTGTCCGAGGACGCAGGTCTGAGCTGCAATTGCCCGGATGCTCAAGTAAGTAGCCCTGTATTTGGACACGCCATCCGTATTTTCATCATAAAATTGCCCTTAACAGAGCTATCCTTTGAACAGGAGTGCATAGCGAAGGAAAAGCATATCAGGTGTCCAGCCCCCCTGCCTGAGACCGCGTCGGATCCCATGTTAACCAGGATGCTGGAGATTGTGCTTTCGGCAGAAGGCGAAGAGGGGAACCAAGGAGTTACCGCCTCCGTGAAGGAGGCTGTCAGGAAGGGAGGAATAGAGAATTCCCCCAACCAGGGAAAGAAAAGGACTGCCTCCGAAGACCCGGAGGGGGTGGCCTCAAAACGGGGGAAGAAATCTTCGCCAGTGGATCCGGCGCCGGAGACTGTCCTGGCCGCATTGCGCCCCCAAGGGGATCAGCTCTCCCCCGAGCCGTAAGTAAATAGAGGGGTTCCAAAATGAGTGACATCCTTGTTTTATTTCTGAGGAAGATAACCGAAATATTACCTTGCAGTTCAGATCTCAACCCTTCTCAGTAGAGCTCATCTCCAGGGGATCTTCGTCCGGAGATGATGGAGAGCGAAATGCCTCCCCTAGCTGCACCGTCTTACGAGGCAGGCGACCCCGAGGTGTCGTCTCGGAGGGTTTTTCCAGGTCCGGACCCTGAAAAAGGTCGTCAGGTTAGTCCAGCACCCTCTGGTGCGCGGTCGGAGGGGCTGAAGGATCTGCTCGGGCGAGCGTCCATCTCAGAAGAACACCGTATGTTGATGAACACGGTGATTGGAAGGATTTCATCCGCGGAAAGCGGATTGTACGAGGCCGCCAGGAGTTTACTGACAGGCTTTGAGGTACGTGAAAAGGTGTACCTTTTGGTAAGTAGTAGCCCCTGAGACTCTGTGTGTCGTCAAAAATGACGGCGCACAGAGGATCATAACCCCAGGTATAATATGTCACCTTTTTTATGAAGGTGGCGAGGCGTTCCGTGGCTAGCCGGACTGATGAATCTGTCGAGCTAAAGCGGCAACTTGACGTAGCGGATGCCGACATCGCGCTTATAAATAAGCGGCTAGACGAGGCACAAGGTATGTTCCAAAGACATCTGATAAGAGGAGTTCGATACTTGTGTCTTATAAGATATGTGCTTAATGTAGATGGTGCTGCTACCGTGGAGAACCTTCGGGCGGAACTTGCCCGAGCCAAGGAGCAAGCAAGGAAAAGTGATGCAGCTGCCGTTAAGGCGGCTGGAGAGCTAAAAGCCGAACATGCTGCTCATTGCCAGAGCAAGAAAGTAATAGCCGAGATGGCTATAAAATTGAAGGATGTTGTCGACCGCTGTAAATTTCTTGAACAAGAAGATAGGGCGGCTCAGAAGGATCTTGAAAAGATCACTGCCGACGCCAAGGATACTCGCTCTGCAATGAGGGCTATGAAGGAGGAGCTGCGTCAGGCCGGAGATATCACGGCTAGAAAGCCCTATATGCTGAGGATGAAGTTCAGGGATCCTAAGTATGCTCCGTTAGACCGGCAGTGGAGTGCAGAAAACACTTATCTGGATTTGGCAGCGAGTGCGGCAGACGCGACCGAACGCTTCCGGGGTCGAGGTGACCATGAATTGGAAGAACTTTTTTCATCGCAGTTCCACAATCCAGAACGCCCACTTTCGGTATCCGACCGTTTGGCCACCTGGGCGGAGCTGAACAGGTTATCCGGACTCGCCATGAGGTATGTTGAGAGTCATCTGTGGCCGGAAGAGGCGGAGCCGAAGAGTTATTTTAGCTTGGTGCAACAGTTCCTTGGTTCGGTGCCGCATGTTGATGCAATGAAGAGGTCGGCGTGCATAGAGGGTGCGCAGATGGCTCTTGCCCGTGTCAAAACATACTGGGCGGATATGAAGGCCAGTGTTGTTGCATCCCGGGATTCGGATGAAAGTCGAGTACCTGCCAAGCACTACTTTGAGGAAGTTCTTCAGGGCGCTCGTTTAATAGAGGCGCAGTGCTCGAAGGATGTTGTGTTCGAATAGCATGTGCTATTGTAGAACAAATATTTTGATAGAATATAAAAGCTTTTTATACTTGTGCTTGCAAGAAATATAATGCCTCCTGTGCGGCCGTTAATGTATATGTGTATATAACCTGAAAGATGGCAGTCGTTGGCTTCAGCCCCCACGCATATAATGCGGGGGTGTTCGCAAAAAGGCGCCTTTTCACACTTAATCCAACTTCTTGGTCCTATAAAGGAGGTGATAGCGCAGCGAACTAGGCAACCGGACTATAATGCTTTTTCACTTTCACTTAGCCATAGGAGTTTG
Organism: Triticum aestivum; assembly: GCF_018294505.1. Lineage (NCBI taxonomy): Eukaryota > Viridiplantae > Streptophyta > Magnoliopsida > Poales > Poaceae > Triticum > Triticum aestivum. Next base: position 187,409,508 of record NC_057804.1, read on the forward strand.
ACAGTGGGGCTACTTAATAGCCCCTAGGGGCACCGCGCTCGCCCAAATTCGGGGCGCGTGTGTGCCTGGCCGGGAAGCGGCCCTTCATTAATGCGGAGGAATCCTAAAGATTCCGAAAGTCATCGAGTGGTTGACCAGTCTCTCGCTATATCATGACAGTCAGTTTTCGGATTTCTCTACTGAGGTGCTCGCCTGGCCGAACCGGGGCACAATTGCAGTAGTTCTCCTGGTGCCGCCTTAGCCGATAGAGCGGAGCGTAAGGCAGCAAAACACAGGAGCCGGGCAAACCCAACATTTGACCAAAGACATGATTTAGAGCTGATACATATAAGGCCAAACTCGCGACGCCGAACACTCCCTAAGGTATTCGGTCTTTATGAAAATGGGCCAAACAAAAGCCCTTGGTAAGAAGCCCCTGGTGCCCAGGAACGCGCAAAATTCTGGCGTGGCCACATGCCAAGATGCTAGCCTCCTCCTCGGTTATAGCAAAACCGGGGGATGTTATCAACAAGAGACGGTAAAAAAGGTTTACGCAGGGTCTTAATCTAAAAAGAATCCTTAAAACGGGTCCCTACTGCACGTCTGCGCCCGTGTCTCCGTTGTGCCGTATCCTGGACAGGCGTAGCACGGTGTTGGTCTACGAAAGAGAGGAGCTTAGTGAAAAATAATCATGCAAGAAATTAAAATAAACAAAATATAATATAGAGACATGAGTAAAATTGAGCCGTATTGTCTCCTGGTGTAAACACGCGGAGCCCCTTGTACAGGGTTATGCGGCTATTAAGCCTTTGTATGTTTACGCCGAACTCGTCGAGCCGTGTCCGGGGTAGTAAAGTTGGATTAGTGTGCGGCTGTCAAGGCGGCCGCACCATTATCCGTATTTCAGGGATCGATTGATATTTCCCTTTAATGAGATGATGCCTCGTGGACCGGGCATTTTAAGTGTAAGGGATGCATAATGCGGTATTGCGTTAAAGTGGGCGAAAGCTTCACGTCCCGGTAGCGCTTGATAGCGACTTATGAATGGGGCGATGTGGAAGGTTAGCTTTTCGCTTCGAAAGTTGTCGGATGAGCCGAACATGACTTCTAACGAAAGGGAACCCATACTCTGGGTATCTGGGCCCGGCGTGACTCCTTGAAAGGAAGTGTTTCCGTGGCGAATTATTGCTGGGTTTACCCCCAGTTTGCGGATTGTGTCCTGATATAACAGGTTTAGGTCACTGCCGCCGTCCATTAGGACTTGTGTAAATTGGAGTCCGTCAATAACCGGATCCAAGACCAAAGCAGTCCAGCCTGCATTCCGGATACCTCTGGAGTAATCCTGATGATCGAAGGTGATTGGTTGTAACAACCAGTGGCGGTGCTCCTGTGGGGCAGGCCGTATGGCGCGTATCTTCGTAGGCGCCGTTCTGTTTTTCCCTTTTGTCACCTGAAGTGAATTTACTGTTTTGACTTCTTGTGGGAACTTCTTTTGTTCTCCGGTGTTCTGCTTGTGGGGTGCGTCGTCATCCTCGCTTGGTGTGTCGAGCCCCTCGTGTTCGGCGTTGAGTTTGCCGGACTGCTTGAAGACCCAACAATCTCTATGGGTGTGGTTTGCAGGTCTCCCGGGAGTACTGTGGATTTGACATATTTTGTCCAAGATTTTGTTGAGGTTAGATAGCTCATCCCTATCATCTTTGGGGGTGGCTTTTTCTGATTTTGCCGAGAGCTTTTGAATCCGGCGTTGACTGCCGTGCTCATCGGGCTGTTATCTTTGATCCGGCACTGTTCTTTCTTACGGCGCGGTTTCCCATTTCCATCTCTGAGTTCGGATGTACTCGGGTCGTTGGTGCTGCTTCTCGCCAACTAGCTATCTTCTCCTGCGCAAAAGCGGGTCATGAGGCTTGTTAATGCGGCCATTGTTCTTGGCTTTTCTTGGCCGAGGTGTCTGGCGAGCCATTCGTCTCGGACGCTATGTTTGAAAGCTGCTAGGGCTTCGGCGTCCGGACAGTCGACTATCTGATTCTTTTTAGTAAGAAATCTATTCCAGAGTTTCCGGGCTGACTCTCCGGGTTGTTGAGTTATATGACTCAGATCGTCTGCATCCGGAGGTCGGACATAGGTCCCTTGAAAATTTGCCCGGAAAGCATCCTCGAGCTCTTCCCAACTTCCTATGGTGTTTTCGGGAAGGCTTTTAAGCCAATGCCGGGCTGGCCCTTTGAGCTTAAGGAGTAAGTATTTTATGGTGTGAAGGTCATCTCCTCTGGCCATGTGTATGTGGAGGATATAATCCTTGATCCAGACTCCAGGGTCTGTTGTTCCGTCGTATGCTTCTATGTTTACGGGCTTGAACCCCGCTGGAAATTCATGATCCAGTACCTCATCGGTGAAACATAGGGGATGTGCGGCGCCCCTGTATGTAGGTGTGCCGTGATGTTTGGATATTTTTTGCGTTGCGGTGCTCACTGGAGCTTGCTTTCTTTGCCCGTAGATGGATCTGATTGGACCGGTTTTTTGATGTGAATCCTTGGGCGGGTCGCGTGCCGTATTGAGTGCGGCGCCCTTTGTCACTTGAGGTCGATCATGGGGTCGTCTATCCGGCCTGGTGGATTCCTTGTTTTTTGACTGTGGGGGTTCTAAGGCCTCTTCATCAAATTCCGGTAGTAATTTCCGCTTCGGATAGCTCTTTGTGTGATGACTGTTGCCGTACTTATGTGCGGTATTGAGTACTTTGCCCCATCTGATTCTGAGTGCATCTTCCGCTGTTTTGAGCTTCCACTTCTGCTTTTTCAGGCTACGCGCAGTGGCGACGAGCCTTTGGTGGAGGTTCTGGTGCTCCAGCGACTTGTCTGGCGTGAGGTCGTCCGGACTATTATCTTTGCCGGGGACGGATTGTTCGGTTTGTCCGCCTGTTTGGACGGTTGCTCGATGGCATGTTCGTCTTCCGTTGATTCGCCCTGCTCTATGGCTGGGTCTCTATCGAGATGGGGCTTGGCGCGGCACTTACGCCGCCGCTTTGATTGTTTTTCGAGGGAATGATCCCTGGTTGCGCCCTTTTGATCCTCGTTGTTGCTTCTTTTAGGTGTGTCCACCATGTATACATCGTGTGATGAGGTGATTGTCCGGTGCTCTATAGGCACTGGTTCTCGATTGTCTCCTTCATCAGCGTCCATACCGTCGATGTCTTCGGAGTCGTAGTCTAGCATGTCGGTTAGATCGTCGACAGTGGCTATGAAGTGGGTGGTGGGCGGGGTTCGAATTTCTTTGTCGTACGCGTCCCAACCTCGCTGACCATAGTCCGTCCAGGGCTCTCCCGACAAAGAGAGAGACTTTAGTGAATTCAGGATGTCGCCAAAGGGCGAGTGCTAAAAGATGTCCGCGGCGGTGAACTCCACGATCGGATCCCAATCGGGTTCGATCAGAAGGGGTGCGGGAGATTCGGAGTCCGGAAAAGAGTCCCGCACCTTGGAGTCACAGGCCTCACAAAGGACTAGGCCGGTATCCGGCTTGATCACCGTAGAAATTGCGGCTCCTGGGGCGGCGTCCAACCGTCCGTCCCCGACTAGCGTGGTCAGCTCCGAGCTAAGGGTCGGAGCGGACACCTGAGTGGCGCTCTGGGCGCTGTCCGGCGGCAAAGCTAGATCATACCCATCGTGACAATGCGGTGTGCTTGGCCGTGGCTCAAATCCGTCGGAGATCAAGTCCCCACGGGTGTCGGCCATGTAGTTTAAGCTTCCAAATCTGACCTGACGGCCAGGGGTGTAGCTTTCGATCTGCTCCAGATGGCCAACCGAATTGGCCCGCAGTGCAAAGCCGCCAAACACGAAGATCTGTCCGGGGAGAAAAGTCTCACCCTGGACCGCGTCGTGGTTGATGATCGAAGGAGCCATCGGGCCTAAAGGTGACGACACAGAGGAACTCTCAATGAAAGCACCAATGTCGGTGTCAAAACCGGCGGATCTCAGGTAGGGGGACCCAAACTGTGCGTCTAGGCGGATGGTAACAGGAGACAAGGGACACGATGTTTTTACCCAGGTTCGGGCCCTCTCGATGGAGGTAAAACCCTACTCCTGCTTGATTAATATTGATGATATGGGTAGTACAAGAGTTGATCTACCACGAGATCAGAGAGGCTAAACCCTAGAAGCTAGCCTATGGTATGATTGTTGTTCATCCTACGGACTAAAACTCTCTGGTTTATATAGACACCGGAGAGGGCTAGGGTTACATAGAGTCGGTTACAATGGGAGGAGATCTTCATATCATATCGCCAAGCTTGCCTTCCACGCCAAGGAATGTCCTATCCGGACACGGGACAAAGTCTTCAATCTTGTACCTTCATAGTCCGGGAGTCCGGCCAAAGGTCATAGTTCGGCCATCCGGACACCCCTTAATCCAGGACTCCCTCATTCCTACTTGTGCAAACAGGGATCATGTTGTACCAATCATACATTTTAGTGGAACTACACAAGACAATACAATGAACTGTATCCCAGCCAGTGCTTTAACTCTGCTAGAAGTTCTTGATAATCTTTCGATATAATCTCAGCACTGGTAAACAAGAGTGATTTCAACCATACATTTGAAGTGCACAAAAATATATACTATTGTGTGATTCCGGTGTGTGATTTATCATCTCTTATGGGACTACATGAATAAGCTTTTTTTTCTCAGGTTGGTACGGGCCTAAGGCCTTCATCCATATTAGTTTGCTGTCATCTCTATTTGTATCGTGCTACTGTCATGAGAAACTCCTTTATCTTTGCACTTTGAAGTTTTGCAACCTATTATAAATGGCAATGCTTTGAGTGTTGAGTTGAGCTAATTGGCACTGATTAAATAAACTAATACCTCTCTTTAAGCAAGACTACTATGTTGCTAACTTTACCCATTAAGATAATGAGGGTGCTTCTATTTGTTAGTGTATGTTTCATCAACTAGTCCCACTATTACAGTAATCTCACTCTCTCAATATATGTGCCAACAAGGATGCTCGATTTTGGTGGAACTGCACAAAAACTTAGGGTGCTTCATTGCCTCGACAGCTTCTGTCCTTTCCTGTCAGTCGCTAATCTCCGCTTGCTTTCTTCCTTTGCTGTCAGTCGCTTGGCTTATCTCGGCTTCCAGTCAAAGGAAATAGTAATTGATATGCTACCTCACACAGGTTGGTACTGGTCTTTATCCTGATTATTGTGCCTGTCATATGTATGGGTAATTTGGTATTGTGCTACTGTTTGCCGATTTCATAAAGGAGTAATTTGGAGCCTGAACTCGCAGGAAAATCATTACATCGGGTGATTTCAGTAGAACTGCACAAAATGATCAGATGGACAGGTACTTCTGCTGCTGCTATGTACTCCAAAGTTCACTCAGACAAGCATCGATGTTGACAAGAAGTGCCTATATTCATTCGAGTATCAACCGGCGTCAACCAATTGTCAAACTCCAAGTATTAGAAGAGTGAACGCCAAAAATATTGCTTGGTGCATAGCCCAGAAAAATGCAGTCCAGTCTTTGGTCCCAACTTGTGCCTTTTGGTTATCGGCACATATGGTAGCGAACTATATGGCATGGAGTCTAAAGATTCCAGACAAGTTGGTTGACGCGTATATTCATCTGGGACTTAATCAGTCTGCACACCAAGGATGCTCCATTTCAGTTGAACTGCTCAAAAAATTTGGGTGGTTCATTTTCTCAACCGCCTCCTTCCTCGTCTGCAATGTAGAATTTTGGTGAGATACAGGACCAAGATGAGCCAGTAAACTAGTTGGATGAAAGTAGTGGCCAAGTTGCTCAAACCTCCGTCGGCACGAGGCCACTATTTGAGGATAAACCTACAAGCAAACTTCAGATTGTCTGTGCTGCCTCTTATGTACTCGAAAGTTTACTCGTACAAGAACCAATTTTAGCAAGAAGTATCTCTGATTGAACACCATTTACTAGTCTGTACCCTAGGTAATTAAAGTTCATCCATGGATCATATTGGCTGTGATCTCAATCATTTGGATGCACAAACATACTGAACATGTGTATATCTGAATCTTTTTGTGAATTATGTATGAATATTGTCGTGTGATCTATCAATCATTTGGATGCATAGATATGCTGAGCTTGTGTATATATGAATCTTTTGAGTTGTTGATAGTGAATGTTGGCTATGAATATGTCCTGTGAACCTGAGTTTGATATGAATTGCAACAGAACTAGTTATAACCCTTCTCCTCCTCTCAATCTACGACTCCACTGCCGCGTTTTCCCATCTCCAAGTCATTCCCGTCTGGGGCCTCGCCGTCGTCCACTGCCTCGCTGTGTTCGGTGTGGCTTGGTCAACAAACGAGAGTCATCGGAAGAGGACCGTACGTGGAGAGCCTGACAGCTGGGACCCATGAGGTCCATGGTCACACGCAAGGAAACTTCCTCCTTATTAAGCTGAAAAAAATGTTTCCTCCACCTGACAGCTGGGACCCACCGGCTGTATCTTTGCACGGAAGGAAGTGCCTCCTTGTTTTGCGAAAAAAAATATTCATCCCATTGACAGTTGGGACCCGTCAGATTTGGTGACTGGCTTGTGGGCCTGCTAAGCGGACGTGTATGCACGGCTTTGTCAACTTAATCAACAAATGATTCTAGCAGCTGGACTGTTGGATGTTAATCCAACAGCCGTGCTCCGGGTTGTTCTGCCGCACACCCGAACCAGTGAAGTTTCCCGTGGGCGGCACCGTGGTTGTGCTGCCGCACACCCAAACTAGTGAAGTTTCCCACTCCTCTCCATCTGCGACTCCACTACCCTGTCTTCCCCATCTTCGGGTCGTTCCAATCTGGGTGCGCTCGGCACGGTGTGGTCAACATGGTCAACAACCAAGAGTCATCGGAAGATGACTGTACGTGAGAGGCTGACAGTGGGGACGCACCACGCCCATGGATGCATGCATGCAACGGAACGCGGCGAGGTCAACGTGGTCAAGGAACGACTTCCATCGGAAGTATACTGTACGTGGAGAGTCTCAGCTCGGTCCATGGCTGCAGCAAGTAAGTGCCTCCTTATTACGTGGAAAATAATGATTCCTCCAACTGACAGCGGGGACCCACTGGACGGGCCATCGTATTTTGCAAAAAAAACATTTGCCCCCTGACTGCTGGGACCCACCTGACGGGCCACTGTATTTCGCGAAAAAAACGTCCCCCCCCCCCGCTGTCAGCTCGGACCCACCAGAAGTGCTTCCTTATTACGCAAAAAAATGAATACTCCCCTGCTAGCTGGGACCCACCTTGGTGGGAGGTTGACTTGTGGGCCTACTAAGTTGACGGGGACGAAGGGCTTTGTCAACTTAGTCAATATGAACGATTCTAGCTCCAGTGACCGTACGATGTCCATCCAACGGTTGTAGTGCTTCTTCAACCTCTGGTCTTCTTGCTCAAGCCGCCCAAACCAGCGCCGGTCGTGCCTCATGCTCCTGCCTCCCGTGGCCGGCTGTGCTGCCGCGGAGGACTCACCGCCCCCTACTATTCCCACCGCTGGCCAGGCCCTGCAGCGACGGCAGCCTCACACCGCAGTCGAACCAGTGAACCCTCGTACTCCTCTCTGCGCGGGCTTCCACTGCCGCGTCTTCCCCGGCTCCGCGTTGTCCCCTTCCTAGGCCTCGCCGTCGTCCACCGCCGTGGTGCTCTCCGCGCGGCGTGGTCAACATGGTCAAGGAACAAATTCCATCGGAAGAGTACTGTACGTGGAGAGGCTGACAGCTGGGTCCACGGCCTCAACTCAGTTTTTTTGTGATTTGCCAAGTAAGTCGCTTTGTCAGGCATGTTGGGCTGCAAATCTTTCAAGACGAGGAGAGCTTTCATTCGGCTGTCCGAGAAAATGGCCCATCAGTAATGAGAAATGGGTTGTACATTTTTTAAACACATCAAAGCGGCAATTAGTTTCAAATATCTTTTTTTCATTTCGAGATTTTAAATTACATTAATTTTTATGCGTGGAGAATTTGTTGGATTTTATATTGATATACATTTAGTTTTAAAATCGGTTTGAATGTGAGTTGAAATTTCGGGATTAAAAACAGTTCGGACCGCACCGAAATATGCAAAATTTCATATAATTTTTTAACCGTGGCCACAATATGGGCTGTAATGCTAACAAAAAGAATATGGGCTCCAAAAAACCCTTAAGAATTAGCAAATGGGATGTAAATTATTAGAAATAATGGCAGATGGGTTGTATGCTATTTTCCATAGATTTGAGGCTTTCCTAAAAAAAAGGTTGACGCACAAGCAGTGATTGTTGGATGGCCATCCAACGGCCGTCGTGCTTCTTCAATCTTTGCTCTTCCCACTCCAGCCGCTCAAACAAGCGCCGGCGGGACTTCCTGCTCCCTCCTCCCCGCGGTCGGCTGTGCTGCCACGCAGGCCTCACTGCCCCACCGTACTCCCATCGCTAGCCTAGCCATCCCTCTACTCACCCACACCTGCTGTTATTCTCCGGCGACGGCAGATGAACCAGTAAACCCTCGTTCAGCCGTACTCCCCTTTGCGTGCGAAACAACTGCTGAGTCTTCCCTGCCTCCGTGTCATTCCCTTCCTAGGCCTCGCCGTCGTCCACCACCCTGGTAATCTCGACACCGCCTGGTCAACATGGTCAACGACCGACATGCATCTGAAGTGGACTGTACGTGGAGAGGCCGACAGCTGGGTCCATGGCCGCACGCAAGCAAATGTCGCCTTATTATGCGCAAAATAATGATTCGTCCACCTGACATCAGGGACCCACCAAAAGGGCCTCAGTATTTCGCGAAAAAAACGTTACCGCTGCTCACAGCTCGGACCCACCAGCTATATCTTCGCACGCAAGGAAGTGCCTCCTTATTACACACAAAAAAATGAATACTCCCCCTGTTAGCTGGGACCCAGTATACTGGCAGGCTGACTTGTGGGCCTACTAAGTTGACGGGGACGGAGGGCTTTGTCAACTTAGTCAATATGCACGATTCTAGCTCCAGTGACCATACGATGTCTATCCAACGGTCGTAGTGCTTCTTCAACCTCTGGTCTTCTTGCTCCAGCCGCCCAAACCAGCGCCGGTCGTGCCTCATGCTCCTGCCTCCTGTGGCCGGCTGCGATGCGGCGGAGGCCTCACCACCCCCTACTACTCCCACCTCTGGCCAGGCCATCCCTCTACTCACCCACACCCCCTGTTATTCTGCGGTGATGGCAGCCTCACACCGCAGCGAACCAGTGAACCCTGGTACTCCTCTACGCGTGGGCATCCACTGTCGTGTCTTCCCCGGCTCCGCGTCGTCCCCTTCCTAGGCCTCGCCGTCGTACACCACCCTGGTGCTCTCGGCGCGGCGTGGTCAACATGGTCAAGGAATGGCTTCCATCAGAAGTGGACTGTACGTGGAGAGGCTGACAGCTGGGTCCACGGTCGCAGCAAGGAAGTGCCTCCTTATTACGCGCAAAATAATTATTCCTCCACCTGACAGCACGGACCCACCGGACGGGCCACCATATTTAGCGAAAAAAATGTTTCCCCCTGTCTGCTCGGACCCACCAATTACATCTTCGCACGCAAGGAAGTGCGTCCGAAAAAAACAATTCGCCCCCCTGACTGCTGGGACCCACTAGCTACATCTTCGCATGCAAGGAAGTGCCTGACAGTCGGAACCCACCTGGTCGAAGCGTACGTAGCATTGTCATTCTGGTCGCGAACATGTACGTACATATATACTAGTGGATGTAGAGGCGCGCACGTGGCGTAGTAGAGGCGCGCACGTAGCATGTACACGTACGTACAGCGGCGAGGGTGCAAGAAAGAACATACGGCCACGTACGTACATACGGGCAGGGTCTCACGTACATGGCTGGGTCGGAACGGAGAAACAGCATCGTCATCGTGTTCATGGGGAGCCAACCGGCTGGGTCGGAATGGAATGCGTGGTCGTGTTCATCGGGAGGGCTTGGACGGAACAGGCGATGGAAACGAGGCCTGGCGTACCGCACAACGGAGGAAACGGCCTTGTGTTCGACCGGCCACGTTCGAAATGGGGTCCTATTGATCGGGAGGGGCCTGGCGTACCGCAAAACGGAGGAAATGGACCTCCTATGGTCGAAACGGGGGTCCTGTTGATCAGGAGGGGTGTGGCGTACCGCAAAACGGAGGAAACGGACCTCCTACGGTCGAAACGGGGGTCCTGTTGATCGGGAGGGGTGCGGCGTACCGCAAAACAGACGAAACG
>NC_057804.1:187419987-187476170 GCF_018294505.1 Triticum aestivum
CGGACTTGTGTTGGAGCGCTACGGTCGAAACGGGGTCCTGTTGATCGGGAGGGGTGTGGCGTACCGCAAAACGGTCAAAACGGACTTGTGTTGGAGAGCTACGGTCGAAACGGGGGTCATGTTCATCGGGAGGGGTGTGGCGTACCGCAAAACAGGACTCCACGGGATACTGTTCATCTCCACCGTCGACCTCCTCCAGCCTCCACGGGCTACCGTCGACCTTCTCCAGCCTCCATGGGCTCCTGTACATCCAGCCTCCACTGCACGCTACTCCACCGGCTACTGTTAAACCACCCCTCCACGGGCACCCCTCCACCGTCTACTGTTCATCCATCCCTCCACACCACGGGGTCCTGTTCAACCACCCCTCCACGGCCACCCCTCCACCATCTACAGTTCATCTAGAGGCAACACCACCACTCACTGTTCATCCAACCCCCCCCCTGCAACGCTCACTGTTCATCCAATCGATCGGCTTCAGTTAGCAGCAGTAGCGAAGGAATCGCTCCATCGGGTTCAGTTAACAGCCATCGATCGATTGCTCGGGTTCACTAACGCGTAGCCTGCAGTGCAATCGCTCGGGTTCAGTTAGAGCCCAATGCCTCGCTCGGGTTCAGTTAGAGCCAACGCCTCGCACACACGCGCGTACATACGAGAGAAACTCGCATCGCCCGGCCCCCGACCTCCCACCGTAACCGGCAACTCCCCGAAATTTTCCTCCCCCTTGCTTCTACCATGGTTTTTTCCGTCATGGACGGCCCAAAGAATGTCATGCAGCTGCGTCTCCGGCCCGCCCAGGACGAAAAGACCATTTTATGTCATGATTTTTTGCCATAGAAGTAGGAGCCCACCACATCTATGATGATACCGGGTTTTGTCACAATTATCGTCATAGAAGTGTCATATGTATGACAGAAAAAAAATTCGTTTGGCCCAAAATGTCACGGATGTGTCTTTTTTTGTAGTGGTCTTCAACAACACCATCTCCTCTCAGACCCTAGTTCATCTCCTGTGTTCAATCTTTGTACTGGAACCTTAGATTGGTACTTGTGGGTGACTAGTAGTGTTGATTACATCTTGTAGTTGACTACTGTATGGTTTATTTGGTGGAAGATTATATATTCAAATCCATTATGCTATTTAATACCTCACTGATCTTGAGCATGATTATCATTTGTGAGTAGTTACTTTTGTTCTTGAGGTCACCGGAGAAGTCATCTTGCAAGTAATCATGTGAACTTGATATGTGTGTTCGATATTTTGATGATATGTATGTTGTGATTCCCTTAGTGGTGTCATGTGAACATCGACTACATGACACTTCACCATATTTGGGCCTAAGGGAACGCATTGTGGAGTAAAATCTTAAACCCTAGTTTATGTGCTACTTTGTAAGGGATTGATTTTGGATCCAAAGTTTAATGCTATGGTTAGATTTTATTTTAATACTTGTCTCGTAGTTGCGATGCTTGCGAGGGGGTTAACTATAAGTAGGAGGTTTGTTCATGTAAAAATAGCACCTAAGCACCGACCCACCCACATATCAAATTATCAAAGTAGCGAACACAAATCAAGCCAACATGATGAAAGTGATATGGTGAAATTCTTGTGTACCCTCAAGAACGCTTTGCTTATTATTAGAGACCGTTTTGGCATGTCCTTTGCCACAAAGGATTGGGCTACCTTGCTGCACTTTATTTACCGTTACCGTTACTTGCTCGTTACAACTTATCTTTCTATCAAACTACCTGTTACCGACTATTTCAGTGCTTGCAGAAATTACCTTGTTGAAAATCACTTGTCATTTCCTCTTGCTCCTTGTTGGCTTTGGCACTCTCACTTATCGAAAGGACTATGATTGATCCACTATAATTGTGGGTCATCAAGGCTCTTTTCTAGTGTCATTGCCGGGGAGTGAAGTGCTCTTGGTAAGTGGAAATTGATACGGAAAAATCATTACTACGTGCTGAAATTTATTATCACATGTTACTATGGAAAATAATCCTTTGAGGGGTTTGTTCGGGGTATCTTCACCTTGTCTGGAAGCACGGTTAGTTCTCCCTCAACCTACTGCACTTACTGAAAATATTGGTTCTGAAATTCTTTCGGGTATGATAGAACAACTGCTAGCTAATCCTTATGCAGGAGATGGAACTGAACATCCTGATATGCACTTGATATATGTGGATGAAATTTGTGGATTATTTAAGCTTGAAGGTTTATCCGGAGATGAACCTAAAAATAAGGTTTTCCCTTTATCTTTGAAGGGAAAAGCATTGACATGGTATAGGTTATGCGATGATATTGGATCTTGGAACTGGAATCGTTTGAAATTGGAGTTTCACCCAAAACATATCCTATGCATCTAGTTCATCATGATCGGAATTATATATATAATTTTGGGCCTCGTGAAGGAGAAAGTATCGCTCTAGCTTGGGCCAGGCTTAATTCAATGTTATATTCATGCCCAATCATGAGCTTTCTAGAGAAATTACTATTCAGAATTTTTATGCTCGGCTTTCTCATGATGATCGATCCATGCTCAATACTTCTTGTACTAGTTCTTTTATGAAGAATACTATTGAATTCCAGTGGGGTCTTTTAGAAAGAATTAAACACAACTGTGAAGATTGGGAACTCGATGAAGGTAAAGAGTCGGGTATTAAGTTTGAGTTTGAGTGTGTTAAATCTTTTATGAATACTGATGCTTTTCACAAGTTTAGCACTAAATATGGACTTGACTCTAAGATAGTAGCCTCTTTCTGTGAATCATTTGCTACTCATGTTGATCTGCCTAAAGAGAGGTGGTTTAAATATCACCCCCCCTATTAAAGAAGAAATTAAAGAATCGAACATAGTTAAAGATGAAAGTATTATTTACAATGTTGATCCAGTTGTACCTACTGCTTATATTGAAAACCCACCTTTCCTTGTTAGGATAAAGGAACATGCTAAGGTTTCAACTGTGGTTCACAAAAGTAATATTAGAGCACCTAAACCTGCTGAAGAAATTAAAGTAGAACCTAGTGTTGCTATGGTTAAAGATCTCCTAGTAAAAAATATTGATGGGCATGTTATTCACTTCTATGATGAAGCTGCTAGAATTGCCAAACCTGATGAGAAAGATAAACATATACATGTTGTTCGCATGCATGTTGTCTCGGTTAAAATAGGAGATCATTGTTACCATGGTTTATGTGATTATGGTGCTAGCATGAGTGCTATTCCTTTTACCTTATACCAAGAAATTATGAATGACATAGCACTCGCTAAAATAGAAGACATAGATATCACTATTAAACTTGCTAATAAAGACACCATCACACCACTTGGGATTGTTAGGGATGTTGAAGTCTTGTGTGGGAAAATAAAAAAAACCACTGATTTTCTAGTTCTTGGTTCCCCACAAGATGACTTTTGTCCCATTATCTTTGGTAGACCTTTCTTGAACACTGTCAATGCTACTATAGGTTATCATAAACAAATTGTCACTATTCGCTTTGGTGACGAGTCTCATGAATTTAATTTTTCCAAGTTTAATAGACAACCTCATAAGAAATAATTACCTAGTAAGGATGAAATAATTGGTCGTGCTTCTATTGCCGTGCCTCCCACTGATCCACTAGAACAATATTTGCTAGACCATGAAAATGATATGCATATGCATGACAGGAATGAAATAGATAAAATCTTCTTTGAACAATGACCTCTGCTCAAACACAATTTGCCTATTGAAACTTAAGAGGACCTCCTCCACCTAAAGGTGATCCTGTGTTTGAATTGAAATAATTGCCTGACACTTTGAAATATGCTTATCTTGATGAGAAAAAGATATATCATGTTATTATTAGTGCTAACCTTTCATAACATGAAGAAGAAAGATTATTGAGAATTCTGAAGAAGCACCGTGCTGCCATTGGATATACTCTTGATGATCTTAAGGGCGTTAGTCCCACTCTCTGTCAGCACAAGATTAATATGGAACCTGACGCTAAACCCGTTGTTAATCATCAACAACGTCTTAATTATAAAATTAAAGAGGTGGTATGAACTGAAATATTAAAGCTTCTGGAAGCGGGTTTAATCTATCCCATAGCTGATAGTATATGGGTAAGTCATGTTCATTGTGTCCCTAAGAAAGGAGGTATTACTGTTGTTCCCACAGAGAATTGTTACTGGCTATAGAATGGTAATTGATTTCAGAAAATTAAATAAAGCTACTAGAAAAGATCATTACCCTCTGCCTTTTATTGATCAAATGTTGGAAAGATTATCTAAGCACACACACTTTTGCTTTCTTGATGGATATTTTGTTTTTTCTCAAATACCTGCTTCACAACCTGATCAAAAGAAAATCACCTTTGCATGCCCCATTGGAACTTATCATTACGTCTGCCTTTTGGTTTATGCAATGCACCTACTACCTTTCAAACATGTATGACTGCTATATTCTCTGATTTTTGTGAAAAGATTGTTAAGGTTTTCATGGATGATTTTTCTGTTTATGGAACTTCTTTTGATGATTGCTTGAGCAACCTTGATCGAGTTTTGCAGAGATGTAAGCAAACTAATCTTGTCTTGAATTAGGAGAAGTGCCACTTTTATGGTTAATGAAGGTATTGTCTTGGGGCATAAAATTTTTGAACGAGGTATTGAGGTGGATAAAGCTAAAGTTGATGCAATTGAGAAAATGCCATGTCCTAAAGATATTAAAGGTATTTGTAGTTTCCTAGGTCATGCTGGTTTCTATAGGAGATTTATTAAAGACTTCTATAAAATTTCTAGGCCTCTTACAAATATTTTACAAAAGGATGTTCCATTTGTTTTTTATGATGATTGTGTAGAAGCCTTTGAAACACTTAATTAAGCCTTAACTTTTGCACCTATTGTTAAACCACCTGATTGGAACTTGCCTTTTGAAATTATGTGTGATGCTAGTGACTATGTTGTCGATGCTGCTATAGGACAAAGAGTTGATAAGAAATTGAATGTTATTCATTATGCAGAACTCTAGACAGTGCCCAAAGAAATTATTCTACCACTGAAAAAGAATTTTTAGCAGTTGTGTTTGCTTGTGACAAATTCAGGTCTTACATTGTTGATTCCAAATTAATTGTTCACACTGATGATGATGCTATTAAATATCTTATGGAAAATAAAGGTGCTAAACCTAGACTCATTAGGTGGGTTCTCTTGCTACAAGAATTTGATCTACATATCACTGATAGAAAAGGAGCTGAGAACCCCGTAGCTGATAACTTGTCTAGGTTAGAGAATATCCTTGATGACCCACTACCTATTGATGATAGCTTTCCTGATGAACAACTAGCTGCAATAAATGTTTCTCATAACACTCCTTGTTATGCTGACTACGCTAATTATATTGTTGCTAAATGCATACCACCTAGTTTCACATACCAACAAAAGAAAAAAATTCTTCTATGATTTAAGACATTACTTTTGGGATGACCCACATCTTCATAAAGAAGAAGTAGATGGTATTGTTAGACGTTGTGTACCTGAGCATGAACAGGAACAAATCCTATGGAAATGTCACTCCAAAGCTTATGGAGGACATCATGCGGGAGATAGAACTGCTCATAAGGTATTGCAATCTGGTTTCTATTGGCCTACTCTCTTCAAAGATGCTCGTAAGTTTGTTTTATCTTGCGATGAATGTCAACGAATTGGTAATATCGGTAAGCGTCAAGAAATGCCTATGAATTATTCACTTGCTATTGAACAATTTGATGTTTGGTGTTTTGATTATATGGGATCTTTTCCTTCCTCTAATGGATATACACATATTTTGGTTGTTGTTGATTATGTTACTAAGAGGATAGAAGCTATTCCAACTAGTAGTGCTGATCATAACACTTCCATTAAAATTCTTAGAGAAATTATTTTCCCAAGGTTTGGAGTCCCTGGATATTTAATGACTGATGGTGGTTCACACTTTATTCATGCTTTCCACAAAATTCTTGCTAAATATGATGTTAATCACAGAATTGCATCACCATATCATCCTCAATCTAGTGGTCAAGTTGAATTTAGCAATAGAGAAATAAAACTCATATTACAAAAAATTGTTAATAGGTCTCGAAAGAATTGGTCTAAGAAACTGGATGATGCACTTTGGGCCTATAGAACAGCATATAAAAATCCTATGGGTATGTCTTCTTATAAAATGGTTTATGGAAAAGCTTGTCATTTGCCTCTTGAGTTAGAACATAAAGCATATTGGGAAATTAAAGAACTGAACTATGATTCCAAACTTGCCCGTGAAAAGAGGTTATTTGATATTAGCTCATTAGATGAATGGGGAACCCAAGCTTATGAAAATGCCAAGCTATTCAAAGAAAAAGTTAAAAGATGGCATGACAAAAGAATCCAAAAGCGGGAATTCAAAGTAGGAGAATATTTCCTCTTGTACAACTCTCATTTCCGATTCTTTGTAGGAAAACTTCTGTCTAAATGGGAAGGACCAGATATCATCAAAGAAGTTTATCGTTCTGGAGCCATCAACATCAATAATGCCGAAGGTACTAACCCGAAGGTGGTCAATGGGCAGAGAATTAAACACTATATCTCAGGTATGCCTATTAATGTTGAAAACAATGTTATTCAAACCATGGCGTCGGAGGAACACATAAAAGAAACCTTTCAGAACACTCCAGAATACTGAATAAATAGGAGGTACGTGATACAGTAAGTAAACGAACTCCAAAAAATCCGCACAAATATTTTTTTGTCATTTTTGGAATATTTTAAAAATTAGGAAAATAAGAAACAACCAGGAAGGCAACCGAGGGGGTGCAAGACACCAGGGCGCACCAGGGGGGCTGGCGCGCCCAGGTGGGTTGTGCCCACCTCGGGAACCTTCTCAACTCCGTTTTCCTCCCGTTTGCTTGTTTCCCAAGATAAAAAAATCTTTATATGCCCCCCGAATGTATTAACCACCGTACCACGGAGAAATCTTCTTCTCTTCTTTCTTGTTGTTTTTTGACAGATCTAGATTGACATGGCCGCTTCGAGCTCCTCCAAGGACAAGTTCTTTGAGAACGTCATCAACCCATATTTGCGGGAGGTGATACAGCACCCTCAAGCAATCGAGATGCGTGAGGGGGTGCCCCATATCAGGGATGTCCAGGGGCCCAAAAGGACGGGAACCATGGAGGCGAGGCTCAAAGCCATGGAGTAGGAGGTCTTCAAGTGCAAGGGGATGGTGGAGCGTGGACTCAATACCAATCACCTCATGATCACGGATTTTACCCGTGATCTCAAGGTGGGTGGAAAATCCATGAAGGACATTGTCTTCACCCTCAACGAGCAAATCAATTTCCTGCAAAGCCAAATCTATGATCTCAAAAATCAAGTCTCTGAATATGAGGCGAGATTTAAAGGTATGAGTTTAGCTGGTAGTTTTAGGACTCAGGAGACTCGCGCTTCTTCTTATGATGGTGAGCCGCTGCCATGGAAGCCGGAGGATAAGCCCACTACTACATCACCACCACCATCATCATCTTCTCCAACAAAAGAAACTTGGGTTCATGGTATGGGCACTCCCCTTGGCTTGTGCCAAGCTTGGAGGAGGTGCCCCATTATCGTATCACCACCACTATCCTTGACTTTATCTATTTTAGTTCGATCTTTAGTTATCTTATGATTTTGTTGAATAAAAGTTTAGTTCGATCCTTTATTTTCAAGTCCTTGTTTAGTGATCCTTCTATCTATGTAATTGTGTGCGAGATATATAATAAAGAGTAGTTTGAGTTTTGTTTCTTTAGCCCTTTTGTTTCAATAAAAATAAAGGAAAATAAATGAAAAGGATCATATGCTAATCTTATGGTAAGTAATGACATCACATAAAGAAAAGTATAAGTGGTAAAATTTATTGAAGATTGACAAACATAGCATTGGTCAATGATGCAATTCATGAAAGAATTAATAAGGGAAGATAATATTCACATGCAAGTATACTATCTTGGACATCTTTTATGATTGTGAGCCCCCATTAAATATTATATGTCAAAATTGTCAATGTTGGACAAGGAAGACAACGTAATGATTTATTTTTGTTCATATTCACACAGAAGTTATATTGTCACAGATCCGTCAACATGTGGTGCTTGCTCAATATCTTTCCTACCCAAAAACTCCGCACTTAGTAGGGATACTACTTGTGCATCCAAAACCCCTTAAACCAAAAATCTTATTTTGAGAGTCCACCATACCTACCTATGCATTGAGTAAGATCCTTCAAGGAAGTTGTCATCGGTGCAATAAGGCAATAAAAATTGCTTCTAAATGTGTTGGATCATTTAGTTTAAGAGATATTGAGCGTTGTACGAACTTGTGATGGCAAAATAATAAAAAGCGACAGACTGCATAATAAAGGTTACTATCATAAGTGGCAATACAACGTGATGCTCTTTTCATTAAGGGATTTGGCATACAAACAAAAAGCGCATGGCAACCTCTGCTTCCCTCTGTGAAGTGCCTATGTTTTACTTTTATGCATTTACCTTTATGTAAGAGTCAAAGTATTCTTCCCTATTCCTTTTTATTTTCTCTTTTTGCAAGCATCATGTGGTGAGGAAAGATCTAGGCACATATATCCAGTTGGATATGAGTGGGCATGAGTTATTATTGTTGACATCACCCTTAAGGTGAATACATTGGGAGGTGAAACTATAAGCCCCTACTTTCTATGTGTATGGTTGAAACTTTTTGTCCATGGGTATGCTATGAGTGTTAGCAATCATAAAAGATTAAATGATGGTTGAGTATGTGGACTTGCCAAAAGGCTCCGACACGTGACCCTTCCTGAAAATATGATGAATTGTAGTTGCAAAGTTGACTGAGAACACAGTTTGTTGTTTTTCAATAAGGTTTATGCTTTATACTTCAATGTTGTGATGAATTGTTACTTGTTCATGAGAAGTTATATGATAAAAGTTGTATGATAAAGTTTATGTTAAAGTTCTTTGCTTTTATAATAATAAACATGATGCTTCTATGTCCGTATTTTGTTTTTATCGACACCTCTCTCTCTAAACATGTGGGCATGTTTTTCGATTTTGGTATTTCGCTTGAGGACAAGCGAGGTCTAAGCTTGGGGGAGTTGATACGTCCATTTTGCATCATGTTTTCCTATTGTTATTTATAAAGTTTTTACGCATAATAATGCTTTTTGGAGTAGTTCTAATGCCTTTTCTCTCATTATATGCAAGGTTTACACAAAGAGGAGAATACCGGTAGCTGGAATTTTGGACCTGAAAAAGCTACGTCAGAGTTACCTATTCTGAACATCTCCAAATGAGCTGAAAATTTATGGAGAATTATTTTGCAATATATGAAAAATACTGGAGCAAATAACTACCGGAGGAGGCCTTGGTGGGTTGTGCCCTCCTCGGCCCACCTCTGGTGCCCATCTTCTAGTATAAAGGTCATTTTGACCTATAAAAAATCAGAGAGGGACTTTCGGGACGAAGCGCCGCCGTCTTGAGGCGAAACTTTGGGAGGAGCACTTTTGCCCTCCAGCGGAGCGATTCCGCTGGGGGAACTTCCCTCCCGAAGGGAGAAATCATCGCCATCGTCAACACCAACAACTCTCCCATCTTTGGGAGGGAAATCTCCATCAACATCTTACAGCACCATCTCCTCTCAAACCCTAGTTCATCTCTTGTGTTCAATCTTTGTATTGGAACCTTAGATTGGTACTTGTGGGTGACTAGTAGTGTTGATTACATCTTGTAGTTGATTACTATATGGTTTATTTGGTGGAAGATTATATGTTCAGATCCATTATGCTATTTAATACCCCTCTCATCTTGAGCATCATTATAATTTGTGAGTAGTGTCGTGGTTCTAAGTCTGAGAGTAAGTATAGGGGTGTGGATGAGGAGGAAAGGTCCTAGCTATGGTGAGATTGTACGCAAGTGTTTACGAGTTTAGGCCCCTCTCGGAGGAGGTAAAAGCCCTACATCTCGGTGCCCTGAAGCGGTCGACTAGATTATGTGAGTGTGTGTTATAGGGGGTGCGAACCCTTGTGCCAGAGGAGGGGGTGGCTTATATAGAGTGCGCCAGGACCCCAGCCATCCCCCGTTACAAGGAGTTCAATGTACATAAAGACGGGGCGTTACTGATAATGCCAGCCATAAGTGTTATTAATGATATTAAAGACTACGGAGTGAACACCCGACCATTGCAGTTCTGAGTGACTCCTGGTCTTTAGTAGGTCGAGTGGTTTCTTGTATGGTCGAGTGACATCAGGAAGGAGGGGTACCCGAGTGATTGACTGGTCGAGTGGATTGCACTTGACGCCTTCACTGGGTACTCCTTGTTGTCTCTTGGGCTTCTTTGCTTCTAGGGTAGTGACCTTGGGTAGGGCATATAGGTCAGGCCTATGACCCTACCCTAGGTCTATATCATCATCATTAGCCCCCGAATGGATTAAGGTCCGAGTGAAAAGAAAGTTGAAGTTAGTCTTGCTTCGACTCTTGATCTTCACAAGTATCTATGTTGAACTGGAAGCCCGTGTTGGAACTTCGGCTCCGCTTCAGTTTCCTTGATCGATTCAGAAGATGTCGAGTGGATTCATATCATCACTTGTCGAGTGTTACTTTTGATGTGAAACCTTTAGCGTGATTGGTTACAGCGTATCCCGGATCTCGCGGGATTCGAAATTTTGGGGAAGCGCGCGAGGCGGAGCGCACCATAGTGGATAGACAGGAGCGCCTCGATCTCCGTGCCACCTTTTTCACCATGTACCCAGTGTGTGACTGTTGCGGGATTTGACAGGATTGCGGCCCACGCGTCAGCCACTCGGAAGCAGGCCCTTAAAAAGCGACGGGGCAAAGGCGTTTGCACTGTGCGTGTCCATTCTCCCTCTTCCTCCTATGCTTCTCCACCGCATCTTGCTCCTCCGCTCTGAATGCCGCCGCCCCGCCACCATGGTGAGGGACAAGATGGCGGCGCTGGAATGTGCAAAGAAGGTGATAGGGGCGGCGAAAGGCAAGAAGACGAATCGGGGGTCGTCGTCGAGGTCTGCGCTGCCGCCGGGTTGGCTCCAGGGCAATTGGATGCGATCTTTGCTCCGGTCGAAGGACTTGGAGGAGCTGTCTGACTTCGGTCTGATCGTCAACGGGGTTGAGAGGCTGCCGGAGGGGGAAACGGAGCCCCAGCCTCGACCGGTGAGTGTGTTCTGCTCGCCACCCACATCGACCGCGGTTTCTCCCTTCCCTCGCATCCTTTTTTCCGGGGTTTCTTGAAATTTTTCGGAGACCAACTCCATCACTTCTATCCCAACACCATCATGTACCTTGTTGCGTTTGTGTCCATGTGCAAAAACTTCCTGGGTTGTCAACCGCACAGGGGTCTTTTCAAGCACATCTTGACAATCCGCTCCCAGTCGGTGAAGAAAGTGAATTCGGGTGATGAGAGAACACAAGTTATCCAAATGTGTGGGGGCTTGGGTATCCAAAAGAGGAAAATGAGTTCTTTCCCCTCCATGACACTTCCTGAGTCGGTCAGGGGCTGGCAGACGACCTGGTTCTACTGCCAGGACATTGCGAATCTAGGTCAGTCGACTGGACTTCCCCCTTTTTATTTAGATCATGCCCAGCAACCTTCTTCACTGAAAGTGACTGCTGCGGAGAGGGTCGAAACGAACATGTTGGTCGAGAGAGTGGTCCAATTGATCAATCAGGGTGTCACCGGCATGCACTTGTTGGAGGTGTTTCTCAGTCGATGCATCCAGCCACTCCAGGCTCGTGATCACTCGATGTGGATGTACTCTAGAGCCAACGACACCGCTCGGGTTCATCCGGAGGAGGTTTCGGCCGAGATAGTGGCCCTGTGGCTGAAGGGTATTACAGGAAACAAGGACAACCCCAGGGGAGCCAGGAGAGTCGACCTATTCAGCGACAGCAACCAGCCAGATAAGGTTTGGTCTCTGCTACCGACTATACTTCAACATGTTTTGCGGCTGTCTTTGAATCCGACTGATATCTGCTTGACTTCTTGTCTTGTAGGTTTACACTGAGATGTACTCGATGCCCAACGGTGAACAAGCTCTGGAGCAAGACCAGGAGGGAGAGGACACCACGGAGGAAAGTGGCGATTGGCAATCTCTAGAAGACGATGACGAGGAGGAAAGTGATGAGTCGGACAACGACGAGATAGTTGACTCACCACCTCGCATGGAGCATCGATCCAAGCTACTCCATGATCCAGCGGGCGGGCGTGGCAAGACTGTGGCTCCATGCACTCAAGCACAGAAGCGCACTCGGACTTCGAATCCAGAGACGACGAAGAAGGTCGCCAAGCAGCCCAAGGTCGTCCCCTCAAAGGCTCGGAAGACTTTGCCCAAGATCAAGATGGACATCCCTGTTGCCTCTGGGTGAGTGTTCTTTCTTTATGTGTCTTCTTCCACCGATTGATACTTCCGTTCTGACCGAATGGATTATAAACTTTTCCAGCCCAGCTTCAGTCGCGACTGATATGGATGTTGACAAGGCCCCAGGTGATGAGGAAACCGATGATGCATCCACCTCCAAAGCAAGTATGCTCTATTCGACTGGAATTTATTCTGTCGATTGGATTGTTGGCCGATTGAACTGTTGAGGTTGCTTTATGTTGCAGCTCCACAGGACATTATTGAGCTTCCGTATGATGAAGAAGAAGTGCCTCTGAGAGAGAGGAGGAGGAGGGGCAGGGAGTCAAGCGGGAAAGCGCCCGAGGGTCAAGTCCCTCAGTCGACACCAGTGCTTGAGACAGTGGTCTAGTGATCCGAAGATCCGGCTCGGACCAACGTTACCTTTGCCAATCCACTGTCGACTGACCATCCATCAGGGTCGACTGCTCAGACCTCTGTCGCTCCAGTACAACTCCATGCATCTGACCCTGTGACTGCTCCGACTGCATTGCCATCATCGCTCTTCACTGCATACCAGACTCCAGATGACTCACCGAGTGCTGCCAGGGAGGCTCTTCTCTAGGTAAACCTCGTGATGGAGCAGATGAAGGTGGTGCATGAGGCCAGTCAGGTTGCTTATAATGCCAGCACCGCTCTACAAACCAACGTCAAGGTTAGTTGATTCCTGACTGGTCTCTTGAATAATGATAGTTGCCACTATTGCTTCACTGTCCATACGGTGTTTTGGAACCTATTTGTGCATCTATCATGGGTTTGTGTTTCACATCCAATCACCCACTGGGGTGCTTTTGTCTTAGAGTTGTATAGTTCTTCCACTTGAGTCGACTAGGTTGAGTCGAGTGTTTTTCCGAACCAGTGGGCGCACGCAGAGTGCACCCACTGGGTGTAGTCCATGAGACCGCAGTCGACTATTAGTAGTCGGTTGAGGTCTGTGAATCTCCTTTTTTAATTACTCATGCTGGGCAGACCATGCCGAGTGTAAAACCGAACCAGTGGGGGCATGCTGAGTGCACCCACTAGGTGTAGTCCCCGAGACTACTATTGAAGGTTTGATTCAATGGTAGTCTTAGAGCAACTTTCACTGTGATTGACTTTTGTTTCTGTCGACTCACATATCTTATGTGCTGACTGCAGAGGTCTTGTGATCTTGGGGCCCAACTTTCTGACTTAATAAGAGGCAGATCAGCCTCAACCTTGATCTGGAACTGGCCAAGAAGAACCTCAAGAATGCTCAGGACGAAGCAGCTATCATGGGAGGTAACCAATCGTCGGATTGCACGCGCTTCACAATTTGCACTACATGTTTTTTGGGGGCGCATTTTTGGGCATCTGCTAAATCAATGTTGGGTCCGACATGCTAAAAGTGCTATAATGGTGAAACTTTTATGCAGCTGTTGTAGATGCTCTTAAGTTGCGACAAGTGGCGCATCACAACCTGAAAGTTTTCCTTTTTTTCATACATCCGTGTATTCAAAACGTTTTATCCCTTAAACCGTGCGTCCAAATCTCGAACCATTTGAAGGAAATATGCCCTAGAGGCGATAATAAAGTTATTATTTATTTCCTTATTTCATGATAAATGTTTATTATTCATGCTAGAATTGTATTAACCGGAAACTTAGTACATATGTGCATACATAGACAAAACAAAGTGTCCCTAGTATGCCTCTACTTGACTAGCTCGTTAATCAAAGATGGTTATGTTTCCTAACCATAGACATGTGTTGTAATTTGATGAAGGGGATCACATCATTAGGACAATGATGTGATGGACATAACCCATCTGTTAGCTTAGCATTATGATCGTTACAGTTTCATTGCTACTGCTTTCTTCATGACTTATACATGTTCCTCAGACTATGAGATTATGCAACTCCCAAATACCGGAGGAACACTTTGTGTGCTACCAAACGTCACAACATAAATGGGTGATTATAAAGGTTCTCTACAGGTGTCTCCGAAGGTGTTTGTTGGGTTGGCATAGATCGAGATTAGGATTTGTCACTCCGTGTTTCAGAGAGGTATCTCTGGGCCCTCTCGGTAATGCTCATCATTATAAGCCTTGCAAGCAATGTGACTAATGAGTTAGTTGCAGGATGAAGTATTATGGAATGAGTAAAGAGACTTACCGGTAACGAGATTGAACTAGGTATGATGATACCAACGATCAAATCTCGGGCAAGTAACATACCGATGACAAAGGGAAACACGTATGTTGTTATGCGGTTTGACCGGTAAAGATCTCCATAGAATATGTGGGAGCCAATATGAGCATCCAGGTTCCGCTATTGGTTATTGACCGAAGACGAGTCTCGGTCATGTCCACATAGTTCTCGAACCTGTAGGGTCCGCATGCTTAACGTTCGATGATGATATGTATTATGAGTTATGTGTATTTGATGACCGAAGTTTGTTCGGAGTCCCGGATGAGATCTCGGACGTGACGAGGAGTCTCGAAATGGTCGATACATAAAGATTGATATATTAGACGGCTATATTCGGACACCGGAAGTGTTCCGGAAAGTTTCGGGTAAAACCGGAGTGCCGGAGGGGTTATCGGAACCCCCCGGGGAACTAATGGGCCACATTGGGCCTTGGTGGAGACAGAGAGGGGCGGCCAGGGTAGGCCGCGTGCCCCTCCCCCTTTGGGTCCGAATTGGACTAGGGAAGGGGGGCGGCGCCCCCCTTTCCTACTCCCTCTCCCTCTCCTTCCTCCCCCTCTCTCCCTCTTGGTGGAATCCTACTAGGACTAGCAGTCCTAGTAGGACTCCCCTCTTGGGGGCACGCCCTAGGGGCCGGCCGGCCTCCCCCTTGCTCCTTTATATATGGGGGCAGGGGGCACCCTAGAACACACAAGTTTCTCTCCCAACCGTGTGCGGTGCCCCCCTCCATAGTTACACACCTCGATCATACCATTGTAGTGCTTAGGCGAAGCCCTGCACTGGTAGCATCATCATCACCGTCGCCACGCCGTCGTGCTGAACGAACTCACCCTCGTACTCAACTAGATCAAGAGCACGAGGGACGTCATCGAGCTGAACGTGTGCTGAACGCGGAGGTGCCGTACGTTCAGTACTTGGATTGGTTGGATCGTGAAGTCGTTCGACTACATCAACTGCGTTATTGAAACGCTTCCGCTTTCGGTCTACGAGGGTACATGGACACGCTCTCCCCTCTCGTTTTCTATGCATCACCAAGATAGATCTTGTGTGATCATAGGAATTTTTTTGCAATTACTGCATTCCCCAACAGTGGTATCCGAGCCAGGTCTATGCGTAGATGTTATATGCACGAGTAGACCACAAAGAGTTGTGGGCGATAATAGTCATACTGCTTACCACCAACGTCTTACTTTGATTCGGCGGTATTGTTGGATGAAGCGGCCCGGACCGACATTTCATGACCGCGTTCATGAGACTGGTTCTACCGACGTGCTTTTGCACATAGGTGGTTGGCGGGTGTCTGTTTCTCCAACTTTAGTTGAATCGAGTTTGACTAGGGCCGGTCCTTGTTGAAGGTTAAAATAGCCCACTTGACGAAAAATCGTTGTGGTTTTGATGCGTAGGTAAGAACGATTCTTGCTAGAAGTCCGTAGCAGCCACGTAAAACTTGCAACAACAAAGTAGAGGACGTCTAACTTGTTTTTGCAGGGATTGCTATGATGTGATATGGTCAAGGCATGATGTGATATAATTTGTTGTATGAGATGATCATGTTTTTTAACAAAGTTATCGGCAACTGGCAGGAGCCATATGGTTGTCGCTTTATTGTATGCAATGCAATCGCCATGTAATTGTTTTACTTTGTCACTAAGCGGTAGCGATAGTCGTAGTAACAATAGTTGGCGAGACGACAACGATGCTACGATGGAGATCAAGGTGTCGCGCCGGTGACGATGGAGATCATGACAATGCTTCGGTGGTGGAGATCATGAGCACAAGATGATGATGGCCATATCATGTCACATATTTTGATTGCATGAGATGTTTATCTTTTATGCATCTTATTCTGCTTAGTACGATGGTAGCATTATAAGATGATCCCTTACTAAATTTCATGGTATAAGTGTTCTCCATGAGTATGCACCATTGCTACAGTTCGTCCTACCGAGACACCACGTGATGATCGGGTGTGATAAACTCTACGTTCACATACAACGGGTGCAAGCCAGTTTTGCACACGCAGAATACTCGGGTTAAACTTGATGAGCCTAGCATATGCAGATATGGCCTCGGAACACTGAGACCGAAAGGTCGAACATGAATCATATAGTAGATATGATCAACATAGTGATGTTCACCATTGAAAGCTACTCCATATCACGTGATGATCGGACATGGTTTAGTTGATTTGGATCACGTGATCATTTAGATGACTAGAGGGATGTCTATCTAAGTGGGAGTTCTTAAGTAATATGATTAATTGAACTTTAATTTATCATGAACTTAGTCCTGATAGTTATTTTGCAAATCTATGTTATTGTAGATCAATGGCCCATGTTACCGTTCCTTTGAATTTTAATGCGTTCCTAGAGAAAGCTAAGTTGAAATATAATGGCAGCAACTACACGGACTGGGTCCGTAACTTGAGGATTATCCTCATTGCTGCACAGAAGAATTACATCCTGGAAGCACCGTTCGGTGTACCACCCATGCCAGCAACTGCAGACATTGTGAATGTCAGGCAGATGCATGTTGATGACTACTCGATAGTTTAGTGTGCCATGCTTTACGGCTTAGAATCGGGACTTCAAAGACGATTTTAACGTCATGGTGCATATGAGATGTTCCAAGAGTTGAAGTTAATATTTTAGGCAAATGCCCGAGTCAAGAGATATGAAGTCTCCAACAAGTTCTACAGCAGCAAAATGGAGGAGAATAGTTCTGTGAGTGAACACATACTCAGAATGTCTGGGTACCATAACCACTTGACTCAGCTGGGACTTAATCTTCCTGATGATAATGTCATTGACAGAGTTCTTCAATCACTGCCACCAAGCTATAAAGGCTTCGTAATGAACTATAATATGCAAGGGATGAACAAGACTATTTCCGAGCTCTTCGCGATGCTAAAGGCTACGGAGGTAAAAAATCAAAAAGGAGCATCAAGTGTTGATGGTCAACAAGACCACTAGTTTCAAGAAAAAGGGCAAAGGGAAGAAGGGGAACTTCAAGAAGAACGGCAAGAAAGTTGCTGCTCAAGAGAAGAAACCCAAGTCTGGACCTAAGCCTGAAACTGAGTGCTTCTACTGCAAAGGGACTGGTCACTGGAAGCGGAACTGCCCCAAGTATTTGGCGGATAAGAAGGATGGCAAAGTGAAAGGTATATTTGATATACATGTTATTAATGTGTACCTTACTAATGCTCGTAGTAGCACCTGGGTATTTGATACTGGTTCTGTTTCTCATATTTGCAACACGAAATAGGGGCTACGGATTAAACAAAGATTGGCTAAGGACGAGGTGACGATGCGCGTGGGAAATGGTTCCAAGGTTGATGTGATCGCCGTCAGCATGCTACCTCTACATCTACCTTCGGGATTAGTTTTAGACCTGAATAATTGTTATTTGGTGCCAGCGTTGAGCATGAACATTATATCTGGATCTTGTTTGATGCGAGACGGTTACTCATTAAATCAGAGAATAATGGTTGTTTTATTTATATGAGTAATATCTTTTATGGTCATGCACCCTTGTTGAGTGGTCTATTTTTGTTGAATCTCGATCTTGATGATACACATGCTCATAATATTGAAGCCAAAAGATGCAAAGTTGATAATGATAGTGCAACTTATTTGGTGCACTACCGTTCGGGTCATATCGGTGTAAAGCGCATGAAGAAAATCCATGTTGATGGACTTTTGGGATCACTTGATTATAAATCACTTGGTGCTTGCGAACGATGCCTCATGGGCAAGATGACTAAAACTCCGTTCTCCGGAACAATGGAACGAGCTACTGACTTATTAGAAATAATACATACAGATGTATGCAGTCCAATGAGTGTTGAAACTCGTGGCGGGTATCGTTATTTTCTTACCTTCACAGATGATTTAAGCAGATATGGTTATATCTACTTAATGAAGCATAAGTCTGAAACATTTGAAAAGTTCAAAGAATTTCAGAGTGAAGTGGAAAATCATCATAACAAGAAAATAAAAGTTTCTACGATCTGATCGTGGAGGAGAACATTTGAGTTATGAGTTTGGTCTTCATTTGAAACAATGTGGAATAGTTTCACAGCTTACGCCACCTGGAACACCATAGCAAAATGGTGTGTCCTAACGTCGTAACCGTACTTTATTGGATATGGTGCGATCTATGATGTCTCTTACTGATTTACCGCTATAGTTTTGGGGTTATGCTTTAGAGACGACTGCATTCACTTTAAATAGGGCACCATCAAAATCCGTTGAGACGACGCCTTATGAACTGTGGTTTTGCAAGAAACCAAAGTTGTCATTTCTTAAACTTTGGGGCTGCGATGGTTATGTGAAAAAGCTTCAACCAGATAAGCTCGAACCCAAATCGGAGAAGTGCGTCTTCATAGGATACCCAAAAGAAACTGTTGGGTACATGAGGGAGTCCTGGACTAGGGGGTGTCCGGATAGCCGAACTATCATCATCGGCCGGACTCCAAGACTATGAAGATACAAGATTGAAGACTCCGTCCCGTGTCCGGATGGGACTTTCCTTGGCGTGGAAGGCAAGCTTGGCGATACCGATATGTAGATCTCCTACCATTGTAACCGACTCTGTGTAACCCTAGCCCTCTCCGGTGTCTATATAAACCGGATGGCTTTAGTCCGTAGGACGAACAACAATCATACCATAGGCTAGCTTCTAGGGTTTAGCCTCCTTGATCTCGTGGTAGATCTACTCTTGTAATACCCACATCATCAATATCAATCAAGCAGGACGTAGGGTTTTACCTCCATCAAGAGGGCCTGAACCTGGGTAAAACATCGTGTCCCTTGTCTCCTGTTACCATCCGCCTAGACGCACAGTTCGGGACCCCCTACCCGAGATCCGCCGGTTTTGACACCGACATTGGTGCTTTCATTGAGAGTTCCTCTGTGTCGTCACCGATAGGCTCGATGGCTTCTTTGATCATCAACAACGATGCAGTCCAGGGTGAGACCTTCCTCCCCAGACAGATCTTCGTATTCGGCGGCTTTGCACTGCGGGCCAATTCGCTTGGCCATCTGGAGCAGATCGAAAGCTACGCCCCTGGCCGTCAGGTCAGATTTGGAAGTTTGAACTTCACGGCTGACATCCGCGGGGACTTGATCTTCGATGGATTCGAGCCACAGCCGAGCGCGCCGCACTGTCACGACGGGCATGACTTAGCTCTGCAGCCGGACAGTAACCTGGAGGTCGCACACGAGTCCGCTCCGATCTTCAATTCGGAGCCGGCTGCGCAGATCGAGGACGGGTGGCTAGACACCGCCTCGGGGGCTGCAACCTCTACGGCGATAGAGCCGAACATTGACCTTGTCCCTCATGAAGCTCGTGACTCCGAGGTGCCGGACTCCTTGCCGGACTCCGAACCTCCCGCGCCCCCTCCAGTCGAATCCGATTGGGCGCCGGTCATGGAGTTCACCACTGCGGACATCTTTCAACACTCACCTTTCTGTGACATCTTGAGTTTGCTAAAATATCTCTCGTTATCAGGAGAGCCCTGGCCGTACTGCGGTCAGGACGGTTGGGATACGGACGACGAAGAAATTCAAAGCCCACCCACCACCCACTTAGTAGCCACTGTCGACGATCTAACTGACATGCTAGACTTCGACTCCGAAAACATCGACGGTATGGACGACGATGTCGGAGACGACCAAGAACCAGCGCCTACTGGGCACTGGAAAGCCACCTCATCATATGACATATACATGGTGGATACACCAAAAGGAAGCGACAACGAGGAACAACGGGACGTGGCGAAGGACAACTCCCCCAACAAACAACCAAAACAGTGACGCAAGCGCCGCCCGAAGTCCCGCCTCGATAACAACGGCACCCATACTGACCCAGCCTTAGAGCAGGGTGAAGCGGTGGACGACGAACATGCCACCAAGCAACCATCCGAACAAGATGGATTGGACAAGCAACCCATCCCCGGCGAAAACAACAGTCCAGACGGTCTCACGCCCGACAAACCACCGGAGCATAAGAACCTTCATAAAAGGCTCGTCGCCACTGCAAGAAGTCTGAAGAAGCAAAAGCGGACGCTCAAAACAGCGGAGGACGCACTCAGAATGAGATGGAGCAAAGTACTCAATACCGCAGATAAATACGGCAATAGTCACCAGGCGAAGAGCTACCCGAAGCGCAAGTTGTTGCCCGAATTTGACGAGGAGGCCGTAGAGCCCCCACAATCAAAAAACAAAGACGTCGCCTGGCCGGATAGACGACCAGATGACAGGCTAAGAGCGGCAAGGGGCGCCGCACACAAGCCGGCACACGATCCACATAAAGATCCTCGCAAAAAAGACGGCCCGGTCAGGTCCATCTACGGGCCAAAAAAGAAGACTCCAGGGAGCAATAAAACCCGCCGAGTGTTTGAAGACAACGGCACACCTAAATACAGGGGCGCCGCACACCCACTATGTTTCACCGATGAGGTACTGGACCATGAATTTCCAGCGGGATTCAAACCCGTCAACATAGAGGCATATGACGGAACAACAGACCCCGGAGTCTGGATTGAGGATTATATCCTACACATACATATGGCCAGAGGAGACGACCTCCATGCCATAAAATACCTACCCCTCAAGCTCAAAGGGCCAGCTCGGCATTGGCTCAAAAGCCTCCCAGAAAATACCATTGGAAGTTGGGAGGAGCTCGAGGATGCGTTTCGAGCAAATTTTCAGGGGACTTATGTCCGCCCTCTGGATGCAGACAATTTACGTCACATGACTCAACAGCCCGGAGAGTCAGCACGAAAATTCTGGAACAGGTTCCTCACCAAAAAGAACCAAATAGTCGACTGTCCAGACGCCGAAGCCTTAGCAGCCTTTAAGCACAACGTCCGAGACGAATGGCTCGCCAGACACCTCGGCCAGGAAAAACCAAGAACAATGACCGCACTAACAAGCCTCATGACCCGCTTTTGCGCGGGGGAAGACAGCTGGCTGGCTAGATGCAGCACCAGCGACCCGAGTACATCCGAAGTCAGGGATGGAAATGGGAAATCACGACACGGAAAAGATAAGCGCCGGAATAAGGAAAATGGCCCAAATAGCATGGCGTTCAACGCCGGATTCAAAAGCTCTTGGTCGAATAATAAAATACTGCCCCTCAAGGACAACAGTGACGAGCTATCCAACCTAAACAAAATTTTGTATAGGGTATGTCAAATACATAGTACCCCCGGGAAGCCTGCAAACCATACCCACAGAGATTGTTGGGTCTTCAAGCAGTCTGGCCAACTTAACGCCGAACGCAAGGGGTCCGACACACCAAGCGAAGACGACGAACCCCACAAGCAGCACGCCGGAAAACAGAAGACTTTCACACTAGAAGTCAAAACAGTGAACTCACTTCATGTGATAACACAGAAACATAGTGCGGCACCTGCTATACCAGGACACCATCCGCAGGATGGGGATAGACCCTACCGAAATTCACCATAGCAGCACTTCCTTCAAAGGAGTGACGCCCGGCCTTTACACCAAATGTACAGGCTCTGTACTACTAGAGGTCGTGTTCGGTTCATCCGACAACCTCCGTCGTGAAAAGCTCATTTTTCCATATCGCCCCATTCAAAAGTAGCTATCAAGCACTACTGGGACGTGAAGCATTCGCCCGCTTTAATGCAATACCGCATTACGCGTCTCTTACGCTTAAAATGCCTGGTCCATATGGCATAATCTCAGCAAAGGGTAAATCTGAGTGTTCCTCGACCACGGAAAACGTGAGACTGCGTTGACAGCCGCACACTAATCCGACCTTGCTGGTCAAAGCCTTAAAAACATGTCATTCAGACCTTGGACACGGTTAGGCGAGTCCGGCATAAATAAACAAGGGGCTTCACCGCCGCATACCCCTTTACAAGGGGTTGCACGTATAAACAATGAGAGCCAATAAAGCTCAAATTCATCATACTTTATTTTAACTACACCTTTTGCACGATATTTTTCCAAACTAAGTTCTTCTCCTTTACAGATGAAGCGCGTGCTACACCCGTCCAGGATACAGCACAACGGAGACACAGGCGCAGACGTGCAGCAGGGACCCGTTACAAGGATTCTTTTCAGATTAAGACCCTGCATAAACCTTTCTTACTGCCTCTTGTTGATACACATCCCCCGGGTTCTTACCATAACCGAGGAGGAGGCTGGCGTTTTGGCATCGGCCGCCTCAGAAGTTCCCGCCCGTACCTGGACACTAGGGGCTTAGGGCATTGTTCTGCCCAGTATCATAAAGACCGAACACCTCAGGGAGTGCTCGGCGTCTCGAGTTAGGCCTTATATGCATCAGCTCCGAATCATGTCTTTGGTCAAATGTTGGGTTTGCCCGGCTCCTGTGTTTTGCTGCCTTACGTTCCGCTCCATCGGCTAACGCGGCACCAGGAGAACTACTGCGATTGTGCCCCGGTTCGGCCGGGCGAGCACCTCAGTAGAGAAAGCCGAAAACTGACTGTCATGATATAGCGAGAGACTGGTCAACCACTCGATCGACCACTGGATTGTTTAGAATTCCTCCGCTTTGACGAAGGACCGCTTCCCGGTCAGGCACATACGCGCCCCGAGTTCGGAGAAGCGTGGTGCCTCTAGGGGCTATATAGTAGCCCCACCTTCGAGCTCCTATGGCTAAGTGAAAGTGATAAAGCATTATAGTCTGGTTGCCTAGTTTGCTACGCTATCACCTCATTCAAAGGACCAAGACGTTGGATTAAGTGTGAAAAGCGATTTTCTTTTTGCAAACACCCCCGCACCATGTGCGTGGGGGCTGAAGCCAAAGACTGCCATCTTTCAGTTTATACATACATATACGGCCGCACAGGAGATAGTTCAATACTTGAACGCACAAGTATAAAAAGCTATTGCATTATAAACATGATCTCACAAATCATACACGTCATTTGAACATAACATCTTTCGAGCACTGCGACTCTATTAAACGAGCGCCCTGCAGGACTTCCTCAAAATAGTGCTCGGCGGGTAATCGGCCTTTGTCCGAACCCCGGGATGCAACAGCGGTGGCATCCATCTCCGCCCAGTATGTCTTAACACGGGCGAGAGCCATCCGTGCACCTTCTATGCATGCCAACCGCTTCATCGCCTCGATATGCGGCACCGCCCCAAGGAATTGCTGCAACAAGCCAAAATAACTCTCAGGCTTGGGCCTTTCCGGCCACAAATGAGCGACCACATCCGTCATGGCAAGTCCGGACAATCTATTCAGCTCAGCCCACTCAGCCAGCCGATCAGTCAACGGAAGTGGATGCTCCGGACTATGGAATTGAGACCAGAAAAGCTCTTCCATTTCGTGATCCTTCTGGCTTCGGAAGTGCACGACTGCGTCCGCCGCACTCGCCGCCAAATCCAGATAAGGATCCTCCGCACCACACAATTGGCCCAACTGAGCATACTTCGGATCCGTGAACTTCCTACGCAGCAGAAAGGGCTTTCCAGCCGCAATGTCTCCGGCCTGACGCAATTCCTCCTTCATAGCCTGCATCGCACTACGGGCATCCTTGGCTTCGGCAGCGGCCTTCTTCAGGTCCTCTTGCTCCACTCGGCGTTCTCTTTCAAGAACCTCATAGTGGTCGGTAGCATCTTTTAATTTCACGGCCATTCCGGCCATCTCCTCCCTGCTTCGGCAGTGAGCAGCCTTTTCGGCTTTTAGCTCTTCCGCTGCCTTCAAGGCAGCCGCATCACTTTTCCTGGCTTGCTCCTTGGCTCGAGCGAGCTCTGCTCGAAGGTCTTCCACAGCAGCGGCACCATCTGCATCAAGCATACAAATTGTAAGGAACGGGCATCAGCTCCCTTACTAGGTGACCGCGGAGCAACCACCTACCTTGTGACTCGTTAAGTCGTTTATTGACCAGCGCGATGTTCGCATCCGCAACATCGAGTTGCCACTTCAGCTCGGCAACTCCATTAGTCCGGCCGGCCACCAAATGTTCCGCCACCTACATAGAAAAGGCGACATTCTATAACTGAGATTATGATCCTCGGCATGATGTCGCTTTCGACAGCATACCAAGTCTCAGGGGCTACTATCTATACAGGGCGCACTCCATGTGCAAAACTGTTAAAAGGTATGTCATTTTTTGCGTACCTCAAGCCCCGTCAGCCAACTTCCGACGGCCTCATGCAACCCGCTCTCGGCGGATGAGATCCTTTCAATCACCATACTCATTAATGTGCGGTGATCTTCTGAGATAGACGCCCTCTTGAGCAAATCCTGCAGCTCCACCGGCCGTACTCCAGTGGGTGCCGAACTCCCCGGCCCCGCTGGACTCGGGGAGACCCTCCGTGACGACACCTCAGGGTCGTCCGCCCCGCCCGACGGGGCGGCAGATGGAGGCGTTTCGCTCTCCATCATCTCCGGACGAAGGTCCCCCGAAGATGAGCTCTGCTGAGATGGGCTGAGATCCGAACTACAAGGTGAAAACTTTGGTTACCCTTAGAAATAAAGTAGGGGTGTCCCCTATTACAAAATTCCCCCTTTTTACTTACAGGTCGCTGGAGGGCTGATTCCTCTAAGGAGACAGTGCGGCCGGGGCTCTTCCCGGCACAGGACCTTCCAGTGCAGATTTCTTTCCCCGCTTTGAGGCCTTGGCCTCCGGGTCTTCGGAAGCGGTCCTATTCTCCCCCTGGAAGGAGGGACTCTCGATTCCCCCCTTACTGAAAGCCTCCTTGGCAGAGGTGGTAGTTTCCCTGTGCCCCCCTTCGCCCTCCTCCGAAGGTGCAACCTCCAACATTTTGATTAACACGGGATCCGGCATGGTCTCAGGGAGGGGGGCCGGACACCGTATCAGTTTTGCTTGCGCTATCCACTCCTGTCCAAGGGATAGCTGGTTAAAAGGAAAACCCATGATAAATAAATGGACAATGTGTCCGGACACAGGGCTACTTACTTGAGTATCCGGGCGATTGCAGCTTAGGCTAGCATCCTCGGTCAAGTCCGGACGCATCTCTTGCGATCCGAAGAACAGTTTGTACATCTCCACGGGTGTCAAACCCATGAAGTGTTGGAGAGCCCGTGGCCCCTCCGGATTAAATTCCCACAGGCGAAGGGGGCGACGTTTGTAGGGCAGAAGGCGCCGAATCAGCATAACCTGTGCCACTACGACCAGATTGATCTCCCTTTCCTGGAGGCCTCGAATCCGGCCCTGCAACAGGGGTACGTCTTTGGACCACCCCCAGTCAAGCCCCTTGTTGACCCATGACGTCAGCCGTTGTGGAGGGCCCAGGCGAAAGACGGGCGGCGGCCTCTGCCTGCTGCCCCTGGGAGCGGTGATATAGAACCACTCCTGTTGCCACAAGCCGAGCTCCTCCTGAAAAGAGCCCTCGGGCCATGGAGCATCGGCCCTCTTGATTATAACCGCCCCGCCGCACTCTGCCTGACGCCCCTCGATCATCTTCGGCTCCACGTTGAAGGTTTTGAGCCACAAGCCGAAGTGAGGGGTAGTGCGGAGGAAGGCTTCGCAGACGACAATGAATGATGAGATATGGAGGATGGACTCCGGAGCTAAGTCATGGAATTCCAGCCCATAGTAAAACATGAGCCCCCTCACGAAGGGATCTGTCGGGAAGCCTAAACCCCGATGGAGGTGAGACACGAACACGACGCTCTCGCCGGGCTCGGGAGTAGGAATAGCTTGCCCTCGGGCAGGCAACCTATGCGAAATCTCATAGGTTAAGTACCTGGCGTCTCTAAGCTTTAGCATGTCCTCTTCCGTGACGGAGGAGGGCATCCACCGGCCTCGTAGGTCGGAGCTGGACATTGTCGAAGGTCGAAAGTACCCGAATCTAGAGCCCTGGGTGTTGGAAATCGGGGTGAGGGGCGGATTCGATTGAGGATTGAAGAAAAAGAACGGGCCTTGGTCTCATTATAAAGAGGTAGAATACCAAGAGCCGTCTCCGTGACTGTTTGGAACCCGCCTTCGATGGAGGGGGCGTGGCAACGAGCGCGGTTGGGTTACCCACGTCTGTATTAATGAGAATCTCGGAATAAGGGGAACATGATCTCTGCTTCGACAAGACGTGCCAAGGAAACCGCTTCGCTAAACACGCTGAGGTGGTACAATAAAAACGATTCGAGTAAAGGCTTGGTAGTGGTGTGACGTCACGCCACCAAATACGTCGGCAGATTGAACTTGTGTAAATATTATTCTCTCTACGGTGGTATGTGGAATTTATTTTGCAGAGCCGGACACTATCCTGGTGTTCACAATCTTCTATAAATTATTCGGAGAAGGAACCCGCCTTGCAATGCCGAAGACAACATGCGCGCCGGACTCATCGTCATTGAAGCCTGGTTCAGGGGCTACTGAGGGAGTCCTGGACTAGGGGGTGTCCGGATAGCCAAACTATCATCATCGGCCGGACTCCAAGACTATGAAGATACAAGATTGAAGACTTCGTCCCGTGTCCGGATGGGACTTTCCTTGGCGTGGAAGGCAAGCTTGGCGATACGAATATATAGATCTCCTACCATTGTAACCGACTCTGTGTAACCCTAGCCCTCTTCGGTGTCTATATAAACCGGATGGCTTTAGTCCGTAGGACGAACACCAATCATACCATAGGCTAGCTTCTAGGGTTTAGCCTCCTTGATCTCGTGGTAGATCTACTCTTGTAATACCCACATCATCAATATCAATCAAGCAGGACGTAGGGTTTTACCTCCATCAAGAGGGCCCGAACCTGGGTAAAACATCGTGTCCCTTGTCTCCTGTTACCATCCGCCTAGACGCACAGTTCGGGACCCCTTACCCGAGATCCGCCGGTTTTTACACCGACAGTACACCTTCTATCACAGATCCGAAGGCAAAATATTTGTTGCTAAGAATGGATCCTTTTAGAGAAGGAGTTTCTCTTGAAAGAAGTGAGTGGGAGGAAAGTAGAACTTGATGAGGTAATTGTACCTTCTCCCTTATTGGAAAGTAGTTCATCACAGAAATCAGTTCTAGTGATTCCTACACCAATTAGTGAGAAAGCTAATGATGATGATCATGAAACTTCAGATCAAGTTACTACGGAACCTCATAGGTCTTCCAGAGTGAGATCCGCACCAGTGGTACGGTAATCCTGTTCTGGAAGTCATGTTACTAGACCATGGAGAACCTACGAACTATGAGGAAGCGATGATGAGCCCAGATTCCGCAAAATGGCTTGAGGCCATGAAATCTGAGATGGGATCCATGTATGAGAACAAAGTGTGGACTTTGGTGGATTTGCCCATTGATCGGCAAGCCATAGAAAATAAATGGATCTTCAAGAAGAAGACTGACGCTGACGGTAATGTTACTGTCTACAAAGCTCAACTTGTTGCGAAAGGTTTTTGACAAGTTCAAGGAGTTGACTACGATGAGACTTTCTCACCCGTAGCGATGCTTAAGTCTGTCCGAATCATGTTAGCAATTGCCGCATTTTATGATTATGAAACTTGGCAGATGGATGTCAAAATTGCATTCCTGAATGGATTTCTGGAAGAAGAGTTGTATATGATGCAACCAGAAGGTTTTGTTGATCCAAAGGGTGCTAACAAAGTGTGCAAGCTCCAGCGATCCATTTATGGACTGACGCAAGCCTCTCAGAGTTGGAATAAATGCTTTGATAGTGTGATCAAAGCATATGGTTTATACAGACTTTTGGAGAAGCTTGTATTTACAAGAAAGTGAGTGGGAGCTCTGTAGCATTTCTAATATTATATGTGGATGATATATTGTTGATTGGAAATGATATAGAATTTCTGGATAGCATAAAGGGATACCTGAATAAAGAGTTTTTCAATGAAAGACCTTGGAGAAGCCGCTTACATATTGAGCATCAAGATCTATAGAGATAGATCAAATGCTTAATTGGACTTTCACAAAGCACATACCTTGATAAAGTTTTGAAGAAGTTCAAAATGGATCATTCAAAGAAATGGTTCTTGCCTATGTTACAAGGTGTGAAGTTGGGTCAGACTCAAAGCCTGACCACTTCAGAAGATAGAGAGAAAATGAAAATCATTCCCTATGCTTCAACCATAGGTTCTATCATGTATGCAATGCTATGTACCAGACCTGATGTGTGCCTTGCTATAAGCATAGCAGGGAGGTACCAAAGTAATCTCGGAGTGGAGCACTGGACAGCGGTCAAGAACATCCTGAAATACCTAAAAAGGACTAAGGATATGTTTCTTGTTTATGGAGGTGATAAATAGCTCGTCGTAAACGGTTACGTCGATGCAAGCTTTGACATTGATCTGTATGACTCTAAGTCGCAATCCGGATATGTATTATTGAATGGAGGAGCTATCAGTTGGTGCAGTTCCAAGCAGAGCGTCATGGCGGGATTTATGTTTGAAGCGGAGTACATTGCTGCTTCAGAAGCAGCAAATGAAGGAGTCTGGATGAAGGAATTCATATCCAATCTAGGTGTCATGCCTAGTGCATCGGATCCAATGAAAATCTTTTGTGACAATACTGGTGCAATTGCCTTGGCAAAGGAATCTAGATTTCACAAGAGAACCAAGCACATCAAGAGATGCTTCAATTCCATCCATCATCAAGTGTTGGAGGGGGACATAGAGATTTGCAAGATACATACGGATCTGAATGTTGCAGACCCGTTGACTAAGCCTCCACGACCAAAACATGATCAGCACCAAAACTCCATGGTGTTAGAATCATTACTTTGTAATCTAGATTATTGACTCTAGTGCAAGTGGGAGACTGAAGGAAATATGCCCTAGAGGCAATAATAAAGTTATTATTTATTTCCTTATTTCATGATAAATGTTTATTATTCATGTTAGAATTGTATTAACCGGAAACTTAGTACATGTGTGAATACATAGACAAAACAAAGTGTCCCTAGTATGCCTCTACTTGACTAGCTCGTTAATCAAAGATGGTTATGTTTCCTAACCATATACTTGTGTTATCATTTGATGAACAGGATCACATCATTAGGAGAATGATGTGATTGACATGACCCATCCATTAGCTTAGCATTATGATCGTTACAGTTTCATTGCTACTGCTTTCTTCATGACTTATACATGTTCCTCAAACTATGAGATTATGCAACTCCCGAATACTGGAGGAACACTTTGTGTGCTACCAAACATCACAACATAAATGGGTGATTATAAAGGTGCTCTACAGGTCTCTCCGAAGATGTTTGTTGGGTTGGCATAGATCGAGATTAGGATTTGTCACTCCGTGTTTCGGAGAGGTATCTCTGGGCCCTCTCGGTAATGCTCATCACTATAAGCCTTGAAAGCAATGTGAGTAATGAGTTAGTTGTGGGATGAAGTATTACAGAAGGAGTAAAGAGACTTACCGGTAACGAGATTGAACTAGGTATGATGATACTGACGATCGAATCTCAGGCAAGTAACATACCGATGACAAAGGGAACAACTTATGTTGTTATCCGGTTTGACCGATAAAGATCTTCGTAGAATATGTGGGAGACAATATGAGCATCCAGGTTCCGCTATTGGTTATTGACCGGAGATGAGTCTCGGTCATGTCCACATAGTTCTCGAACCCGTAGGGTCCGCACGCTTAACATTCGATGATGATATGTATTATGAGTTATGTGTTTTTGATGACCGAAGTTTGTTCAGAGTCCCGGATGAGATCTCGGACGTGATGAGGAGTCTCGAAATGGTCGAGACATAAAGATTGATATATTGGACGGCTATATTCGGACACCGGAAGTGTTCCGGAAAGTTTCGGGTAAAACCGGAGTGCCGGAGGGGTTACCGGAACCCCCCGGGGAACTAATGGGCCACATTGGGCCTTGGTGGAGAGAGAGAGGGGCGGCCAGGGTAGGCCGCGTGCCCCCTCCCCCTTGGGTCCGAATTGGACTACGGAAGGGGGGCGGTGCCCCCCTTTTCCTACTCCCTCTCCCTCTCCTTCCTTCCCCCTCTCTCCCTCTTGGTGGAATCCTACTAGGACTAGTAGTCCTAGTAGGACTCCCCTCTTGGGGGCGCGCCCTAGGGGCCGGCCGGCCTCCCCCTTGCTCCTTTATATACGGGGGCGGGGGGCACCCTAGAACACATAAGTTTCTCTCCCAACCATGTGCGGTGCCCCCCTCCACAGTTACACACCTCGATCATACCATCGTAGTGCTTAGGCGAAGCCCTGCGCTGGTAGCATCATCATCACTGTCGCCACGCCGTCGTACAGATGGAACTCACCCTCGTCCTCAACTGGATCAAGAGCACAAGGGACGTCATTGAGCTAAACGTATGCTGAACACGAAGGTGCCATACGTTCGGTACTTGGATCAGTTGGATCGCGAAGACGTTCGACTACATCAACCGTGTTATTGAAACGCGTCCACTTTCGGTCTACGAGGGTACGTGGTCACACTCTCCCCTCTCATTGCTATGCATCACCTAGCTAGATCTTGCGTGATCGTAGGAATTTTTTTGAAATTACCGCGTTCCCCAACACCGTTTTCACCATTGGATTTCTCGTGTTGAGATTTTCAAAATAGATTTCATGTTGACAGATTTTGACAAACTTTTTTTCACCAAAAAACCAGACAGAAAACCGAACTAGAGCATGTTTTTTTCCTTTCCGAAAGAGGCACCGCTGTGCCTCTCACAAAAGCACGACCGTGCATCTCGCGAAGGAAAAGAAAAACAGAAAATGATTTTTTTTCGTTTCCGAGTGGCACGACCTTGCCTCTTGCAAAAGCACAATCATACCTCTCGCGGAAGCAAAAACGTGCCCCTCGCAAAACGAAAAAAATAGAAAGCATGTTTTTTTCTGTTTCCATTTCCAAGAGGCATGGCCGTGCCCCCAGCGAAAGCACAACTGTGCCTCTCGCTGAACAAAAAAATAGAAAATATGTTTTTTCCCATTTTCGAGAGGCATGGCCGTGCCTCTCACAGAGAAAAAAACGTGTATTTTCGCGCAAAAAAAATTTCCTTGAATTTTTTTTGTTCAAAAGCTAAGAAAGACCGGTGGATAACCAAAAAAGTCAAAAAAAATTAAAATGTCGAAAACACATGCAGAAAAAAAAACAAAATCAAGAGGAAGCATCCAGAGCGTGCCATGTGGCGGTGGCTAAGAGCGCGCCATTTGGCGCGCTCTCAGCCCACCCCAAGTGATTGTTGGGAGGCCCCCGAAGGAGCATTCGCCAACTAGTTGCTCCCCAATATGTGTCGAGCAATAGTCCTTATCGCTAGGGTCGGGTGAGCCAGCCCATTACTTCGGATCGTAGCTTCGTTCCATTCATGTGTTTTTCTCCACTCCATAAAAAAAATCTTAACAAATGTTCAGAAATTTTTTGGAACTTTGAAAACTGCTCACGAATTCAAAGGTTCACGAATATTAAAAATTCATTAATTGTTTTTTTGTAAATTAGAAGTATCATGAATTCAAAAATATTCACGAATTTTAAAAAGACCATCAATTCAAAAATTGTTCATGGTTCAAAAAATGGTTTGCAGATTTAGAAAATTCTCATAAATTTGAAAATTGTTCACGAAGTTGAAAACTTCTTCACGGATTTGATAAACTTTCATTAATTTGAAAAATGTTTGTGAATTCAAAATATGTTCATGGATCATAAAAAATGTTGATGCTTTTGAAAATTATTTATGTCTTCAAAAACTGTTTGTGAGTTCAAAATGTTGACACATTCCAAAATTGATCATAAATTTTAATAATGTTTACGACGTTGAGAAATGTTCGTGAATTAGACAAAAGTCACAAATTTGAAAAATCTTCATGTTCGTAAAAATCAAAAGGAGAAAATAAAACAGACTAGAAAAATAAACAAAAAGGGGACAAATTGAGAAGGAACGAAAAGAAAACGTATTAAAAACTAAAAAAATCTGCTAATAAGAAATGGTTGGACAAAACCTTCTAAAATCTTCCCAAAACCAGGCGGATGCATGACGAAACAAGCTCTACTTCTCCAGCTAACTCCCGCTAATATGGGCCAGTCCGCTAGACATGGTTGTGGGCGATTGTGAGCCGCTAAATTAAATTCTCTCTTAGGCGAAGAAAGTATGACCGCTTTACCAACAATTGAGACTCAATTTGGAGAAGTTTCCGCCTATACTCCTACTAATGTAATCTCCATTACAGAATAGGGGGATTCCTCTTTGGGGGAAGGGAGCTCCTATACCCTACGGTTTCCTGGGCTCGGCCCATTTTCATTTTTTGACCATAAAAAATATTACGGTTGTTGGGTTTTGAACACAAAACCTCACTGTTTATGTCGAAACGCAGTTAACAACTAGGACAACTAACATGCCGTGCCTACAAATGCTTCCTTTTGATTTTTATTCTGTATCTTCAGGAATCTGTTCCTTTTACGTGTTTTTTGGCCGATTTTTTATTCGTTTTTACACGATTTTTTCCTGTTTTCTTTTTCATTTTTATTTTCTTTTCTTTAAAGTACATGAACTTTTCCAACTACGAAACTTTTATCCAAATCGATGTACTTTTCTGAAAATACATCAAAATCCGGTGAACTAAATTTGAATTCGTGCACTTTATAAAATTAATGAACTTATTTCAAATTTGTACATTTTTTAAAAATAGATGAACTTTTTTTGAGTGTATTTGTAAATAGTAGAAGATTTTTTGAATCCATGTATTTTTTTAAAAATAGACAAACTTTTTTCAAATTCATGAACTTTTTTTATCAAAATCGATGAACTTTCTTCAAATCCATGATAATTTTTTTTCCAAATCCGGTGACCTTTTTTCGAATATGTGATATTTTAATTCCAAATCGATGAATCTCTTTGCAGCTAGTGAACTATTTTGCAAAATTGATTAAATCTTTTCAAAAAATGATGAACGTTTTTTCAAATTTGTGAACTCTTCTTCAAAATTGATGAGCTTTTTCCAAAGTCGTTGAACATATTTCAAAATTGTGAACCTTTCTTTAAAATTAATGAACTTTTCGGAAAAAACTATGAAGGTTTTTTAAATGCATTATCTTTTAACTCGTGAACTTTTTTCATATTCATGAACTTTTTGAAAAATCTATGAACATTTTTTATTTCTGTGATTTTTATCCAATTTCTATAAACCTTTTGGAAAATCCGTGGTTGTTTTCACTAGTTTTAAGAATTCATTTTCAATTATGCTTGGTTTTTTATAGAAAATTATAAATTATGTTCGGTATATAATATTATATTTTTTTGCGGGGGGTATATAATAGTATATCTTTCCCTAATAATAAAGCACGGATTGACTTTGTCGGGTTCACCGTCACAATACGCTTCTTCCCGTGATTTTACGTTTTCAGTTTTTTTTCACCTATATTATTTTTGCTATCCGAGGTGGTACTATTTACATGAAATTTCTATCCGATTCGTCCGCTAAGAAAATTTACGCTAAGAAAATTTAGTCCCAACTGGCTGGGCCTCGGTGCTTCGGTGCTTCGTAAGTCCTCGTGTCCACTGAATTGTCACGCGGCCCATCTGGCTTTTCTGAAAGCTTAACGAATCTAGCCCACTGGAGCCCAGGCCCATGCTGGATACGTGGGGAGGCAAAAAGTATAATCTGCACCGTAGGAATCGAACTCACGATCTATCCGATTCCGATCAATACCAATGATTACATCCAATTGAGCCATGAGATGGGTAGGATTTTGAATAGACTTCGTGCTGAATAGTATCGCCTCGCTTTTTTACATACTATTTCACTAATTTAAATATCTGTGCAATCTGAAATCATCAAGCCGCCTCAAGAGTACAGAGAAGGAATTAACGAGCGAGAGAAAACCGATAAAATAAAGAAGGGAGAAAAGCACGGCCGCCCTTGTGGGAAAGAGAACTGATTTAATAGAACGGAAAAGGTGCAGCACAGCTTGGATGGAAAGAAAAAGATTGGATCCGACGTGATCCGACGAGAAAAAAG
The DNA here is from genome assembly GCF_018294505.1 of Triticum aestivum. Classification (NCBI taxonomy): domain Eukaryota; kingdom Viridiplantae; phylum Streptophyta; class Magnoliopsida; order Poales; family Poaceae; genus Triticum; species Triticum aestivum. Next base: position 187,454,498 of record NC_057804.1, read on the forward strand.
GAAAAAAGGCTCGAAGGGAAGGGCCGACGGCGGCACACGCACCTCAATCAAGATTGAAGACTCGATCTCTGATCGATGCAGTGCCCCCCGGCAGGGACGGACATCTCGGTCCCGGGACATGGAGGAGCCCGGGCTGAAGCTGTCGCGGAAGCATCCTCGTGTCGTGGCTTCACCAGCTGCTGCTCTACACAAATTAAAGTCGCGACGCCGCTCCTCTCTGCACTTGCACGGTGCTGCTCGCCCACATCTTTGCATTTTTTGGTACATCCATATTGGCTGCAGTTGACCATGATCCACGCAGGAAACTGCTCGTCAACTGGCACTACCGTATGCGAAGTCTGCGACGACGCCTTTTGCTACAACGCTGGTGAGAACATAATCCTCCTAAAGTATACAAGCTCAGGGTGCGACATCACATGCTCACAACTTTCAGGCCGTCTACTTAATTGTCCCTTCTATTTTTCATGTGTTGTCAGTGTTAATTAAGATCTATTTTTGTAAATATATAAATAATATTATAATTATTGGTGTTATAATATTATTGGTTCAGAGTCAACTATACATTTACAATATTGACTGAAATAGTATATTTTGAGTTTCATACATGCAAAAAATATTTACAACCAAAAATATTTTAAGTACGTGCTTCTAACCTGTTGGAATATTTGGAAGCAAAGGAATGGGCGCGTTTTTGGTGGCCAAGAAATTAGCAATGAAGAGGAACTCTCTACGAAGATTTACCAAGAGCTGCGACTATGGCTAGCGGCAGGAGCTAGGAGTGTGCAACGCTTGTGTGAGTAGTCGTGTATGGTAGGAGTAGGAGTCGGAGTATTTTGGCTTTGCCCTTTTGTGGTGATGGTCATAACTATCCTCTTGTAATTATTTTCCCCCTTCTATAAAGCTTAGGTACGCTATTGGCGTACTCTCAAAAAAAATGCCTTAAGTAAGTGATAATTGATAAACAAATTTATGCTTCGTAGATCCATCCATCTATGGTAACTATCCAACTATGCATCACTATAATTAGTTTTTCGTAACCCAACATTTTTTTTCATAATTTCCAAACATTTTTTTAACAATGGTCATTTTTATCTCGGATATACCTATTTTCATAGATTTCTGATTCTTAAAAACACAAAATAAATCAAAAAAGGTTAAGTTTCATATTTAAAATTATTAGCAATGACCTCTCTTTTACGTTACTAGAAAAAAAGCCGTGCGTTGCAACGGAAGAAAAAGTATTCTTCATCATCATGTTAAAAGGAAGAGCCTGAGTCATGGTTAATGATAATGCATGTTTCGAGGCGGAAGCCCCAATATTCAGGTAGGGAGATTAACCTTGACTGGGGCTCTTCCTTTTATAATGGGATAATGCAGGAATACTTTTTCTTCCGTTGTAACGCACGGGCTTTTTTCCTAGTGTTAACTTAAGAAAGGATCAAATAGTGTCGTTTCCTTCGAAAGGACAATTAAATTTGCACGACCTAGTGGTTATTGGCTACAGCCAACCATGTTACCGTCTGGCTGTAGCCCCACATATTGGCCCCTCTCTCTCCACCAAGGCCCAATATGGCCCATTAGTTCCCTGGGGGGTTCCGATAACCCCTCCGGCACTCCGGTTTTAACCGAAACTTTTCGAAACACTTTCGGTGTTCGAATATAGCCGTCCAATATATAATCTTTATGTCTCGACCATTTCGAGACTCCTCGTCACGTTTGAGATCTCATCCGGGACTCTGAACAAACTTCGGTCATCAAAAACACATAACTCATAATACATATCATCATCGAACGTTAAGCGTGCGGACCTTACGGGTTCGAGAACTATGTGGACATGACCGAGACTCATCTCCGGTTAATAACCAATAGCGAAACCTGGATGCTCATATTGGCACCTTTACAACAGTAGTCATGGGCGCTGCAGGCACCCGTTAGTTTGCATTTCGCAAACGGGCGCCTGCAGCCCCCCGCGGTGGGCCGGCCCAACTACCTCTTTGTTCTAAAAATGGTTTATCTTCATTTTTTCTAAAAAAGGCTGCTGAGCTTGGGATCAAACTCACGACCGAATCGTTCGAACGGATGCACGACAACCACCAGGCCACTAACCAGCTTTGTGTACTGTTCATTCCTTTTCCTCTTTTATTTCTTTGTTAGTTCGTTTTGTTCTTTTTTTTTCTTTTTGTCTACTTTGTTTTGTTTTTCTTTTATTTTTTTCTTAAATGTGCGAATTTTTAGTTTGTGAACTTTTTTCAAAACCGATGAACCTTTTCTCAAATACGATGAATTTTTTAAAATTTGATAAACTTTTATTCAAAATCAATGATTTTTTTTCCAAATTGATGAACTTTTTTCAAAGTTGGTGAACATTTTTTAATTCAATATTTTTTTCCAAAACCAGCCAAAATTTTCCAAATCCGATAAACTTTTTAATCTTTGATGAACTTTTTTCAACAATGAATGAACTTTTTGTGAAATTCGTGAACTTTTTCCAAAATTGAAAACTGTTTTTCATTAGAAAAATATATATTTTTCTAATTGTTTTCAAATAACTAAAAAATCTCAGTGGTATAGTAAATGGCTGAGTAATAAATAGCGCGTCGCATTAGTTCTAAAACAACTCTCATTGCTTTTGTTCACTATCGTTATGTAGTTGTAGTGGTTAAGAGAAGAAATTGCAGGCAAGTGCGACGCGAGATCCCGTTCTGTCAAATTTATACGTGCCTTTTTCCGCGAACGACTCTGTTACTGGGCCGAGCATAGAATTGGCCCACGGAGGGCGCGCTGTAGGCGCCAATTGCACGTTTGGGCGCGGAAAATCCTATTGGCCGCTCATGGCGGCAAACTGCCGGCGCTTCGCACAAGGGGCGTGCGACCGAGCGATGCTTTTGGCCAGCCCACTTAGGTACATAACTTAGGAACTGCCCCACTCTGGTTTTGTGAACCCTAGAAGGTTCAATGAACCAGTTTTTTTTTCCTTTTATTGGTTTTCTACTTTTTTCACTTTTCAGTTTCTTTTTCTTTTCTTTTTTTGTATTTCTGTTTCTTTTTCATTTTTTAGTTTATTGTTTTTTGTTTCCTTTTCTATTTCAAGTTTATTTTTGTTTTTCAGAACATGTTCGCAGTTTTGCAAAATGTTTAGAAATTTATTTATTTTTCAAAAAAAAATTGTTCGTGTTTCCAGAAAATGTTCTCAAAATTTAAAAATTGTTCTTGTTACACAAAAAAGTTTCAAACTTTTGAAATTCAGAAAATGTATCGGATTTCAATTTTTTATTCACATATTAAAAAAATGTTTGCGCTTCCAAATTTGTTCGGGATTTTTCAAAATTGTTCTCCATTTCAAAATTTGTTCTCTAGATTTAAAAAATGTTCCTGCTTTAACAAATTGTTCGCGCTTCCAAATTTGTTCAGGATTTTTCAAAATTGTTCTACAATTCAAACTTTGTTCTCAAGATTCAAAAAATGTTCGTGCTTCAAAAAAAGTTCGCGCTTCCAAATTGTTCTCAAGATTCAAAAATTGTTTGTTCTTTAAAATTTTGTTCACAAATTCCAAAAATGTTCATGTTTTCAAAAAACTATGGGAAATTCAAAAAACATCATTTTCATAAAATATGTTCACATATTAAAAAAAGTTCATGTTTCAAAATTTGTTCACAAATTCAAAAAATTGTCGGCATATTTAATTTTTTCACTAATTCAAGAAATTGTTCCTGTTACCGAAAATTGTTCACATGTTCCCAAAAATACTGCAGTTTTGAAAATTTGTAATGGCTAAATTGGTTTTAAATTATGGAATAGGCTGAATTGGTTTTTTTTTTGCCGCTTTGGAAGTTTATTTAAACTCCCGCTGCCATTCTTTCATCTAGCATGGCGCAGTGGCTAGAGCATCGTGTGCAACTATGGAAGGTCGTCGGTTCGAATCCTCGCTAGCACGCTCTTTTTTGGCGAATTTTGCATTCATTGACGGACGGCGAATGGGCCAGCCCAATGGCACGACCCCTGTGCGTCGCTCGACCTATTGGCCGCAAAATGTGGCATATAGGAGGTCTCGTCGGGCGCCTACAGCGGGAGGTCCTATGCGCCGCATTATGCGTCAAAATGTTGGGCGTTCGCACAGGAGACAGCGCGAGTGGGCCGGCCCATCGAGCTGCTTTACCGCGAGACGAAAAAAAGATAGAAAACGTAGCAACGGTGCGAAGCCAGGATTCGAACACAAGACCACCAGGTTGTCATCGCGACCGTACAGCCACTCAACCACACATATTTTGACGTTTGAAACGCAGCGCACAATCTAAAGAACTACTTTTAGTGTAGAACTGGGCTGCTCTACTGCAGCGAATTTCAATCAGTTAATGTCGTGAACTGGAATTTGCAGTGATAGCTTTTTTTAAGCGTACTTCTTTAAAGTGTATACTTTGAAAATGTGCAAACATTTTTTGAATTTCTGAACAATTTTCGGCAAAAGGAACATTTTTCAATAGATGTACAAATTATGAAATTCTGAATTTTTTTGAAACATTGAACATTTTTTGAATTTTTGAACAAATAATATAAAAGGAACATTTGATGAAATTTGAACAAAAATTTATAACTACGAACATTTTTAGAATTTATTAACAAAAAGTGCAAAAATGGAACTTTTCATCAAATTCCGAACAAAAAATTGGAACCACAAACTTTAAAAAAATTCAGACCATACTTTGGGATCATGAACATTTTTTGAATTTTCAACAAATTTTAACAGAACATGAACTTTTTGGAATTTGTGAACAAATTTCTAAAAATAGGAACATTTTTGGAATTCCTGTACATTTTTTGAATTTGTCAACAATTTATAACCAGAAGATTTTTTTTGAAATTCCTGCACATTTTTTGAAATGTGAACATTTCTTAAATTCTGAACAAATTTTGTTAAGAGGACCATTTTTTAAAATCTGAACAAATTTTGAATTTGCGAACAATTTATAACAGGAAGAATTTTTCCAAATTCCTGCACATTTTTTGAGACGTGAACATTTTTTAAATTTTTAACAAATTTTGTTAAGAGGAGCATTTTTTGATAATCTGAACAAAATTTGGATTTGTGAACAGTTTATAACAGGAAGATATTTTTGAAATTCCTGCACATTTTTTGAAATGTGAACATTTTTTAAAATTCTGAATAAATTTTGTTAAGGAACATTTTTTGAAAATCTGAATAAAATTTGAAATTTTCGAAAAGTAAACAAAAAGAAATAAAGAAACAGAAAAGATAAAAACAAAAACGAAAATAAAAAAAGAAACAGAAAGAAAAAAGAAATGAAAACCAGCCAAGAAAAACAGGAAAAAAGTAAAACCGATTTAGGAACCTTCTAGAAGGTTCCCAAAACCGGAGAAAACCGTTGCTAGGCTAACCGCAAACGGGCCGGCCCAGATCGCGTCGCTGCCTGCTGAATCCTTTGCGAACCCTCGACATCTTGACGCAATATGCGGCATATAGGATTTTCCGCCTACAGCGCCGAGTCATGCCTGGGCCTGGGGAACGACATGCGGGCTGGCACACCACGGCCTGTGTGATGGAGGCCCAACCCACACACTACAAGGTAGAAGCCCACGATTTTACTTTCATCGGGTTGTTGTTGTTCCTCTTCCTCTGTCTCTCTCCTTCGTGGTGTCGTCGCCTCTCATCCAAGCTTTAGCGAGGGAAGGGATTCAGGCCGTGATGGTGGGGAAAGGAGGCGAGGCCGCGGCGTCGGCGCAGCACAAGGAGGAGCATGAGGAAGATGGCGACATGGTTGGCGTGGTGAAGCTGATCAGCGCCGAGGGTTTCGAGTTCGTCATCGACAAGAAGGCGGCCATGGTCTCCAACACCCTCCGGAACATGCTCACCTCACCTGGTATCCTTCCTACCCTCTGCTCCATCCGTCTATCAATCGATCAATCGGTCGGTATTACTAACTAATCGAATTGAAATCGATGAGCGTTAAGGTGGTTTCGCGGAGACGCGCGAGGGCGAGGTGAGGTTCCCGGAGATCAGCACCGCGATCCTAGAGAAGATCTGCCAGTACTTCTACTGGTCTCTCCACTACGCCAGGTAAATCCCTTCCTTCAGATTCGCCTTCCCCCCTCTGTACGTCCAGATTATCAAATAAGCTTAATTTTTGTTTGTGGGGATAAATTTGCTTAATAACTGCTCACCCTAGGTAGTGTCGATATATCAGCCCCAATTAGATAACTCATCAAATTTGTTTGCTTGAACTAAGATCCATCACAGAGTGCTCTTACAAAATCTTGCCAACAATCATGCGGCCTGCCTGGCTCCCATTCATGTATGTTGCAGGGTTTTTTTTTTGTTAAAATGTTTCGTGTGTAAATGTCCAGAACCCCAGAATAAGTGTGATGACCTAGAAAGCATATTTGTGTCTGAAAATTTAAGGTTACTTATTGTTTGCTCATTCGTTACTGTAAACGAACCGAATTAAATGCTTAGGGGCATCTCCAACGGCAAACATGATGCCCCATTTGTCGGGTAATCCAACGGTATCCCTCAATTGTCCGCCACTTTGTCCAATGGATAAAGGAGAGAGAAGGGGAAGAGAGGTCCTATGCTGAGTTGGCGGTGTCTGCGGACATGTCCGGACTCCCCTACTTCGCCCCTCGATCTGGGGCCAGAATGGGGGATTTTGGATGTCCGGACAGAAGTAGGGGATACCGTTGGAGGGCTTTTTTTTTTCTCCGTACAGGCCAGTCCAGACATAAAGAGGAAATAATAGCTTTCTATGACTTCTTTTCAGAATTTTGAGAAAAATTCTCTATATGCTTCGTTTACAGAATGATATTTAGGAGCAGAACCAATTGAATGGTTCCCATGTATTCCCTCTCTTAACTTTTATTTATGGTTCATCAAACTTGTTCAGTGGTTAAACTTATGAAGCATGTGAAGTTTATACTCCAGCATCCCAGTCAATTATTTCGTGCTTACAAATGGCACACTGGGTGTTTTGTGGAATACATCACACAACTTCAAAATAACAGATATCAGAATATTTACCATCCAGGCATTTACCTTAGACCATACTATATATCATGCACATGTGTTGTCCATATACTTTCTTTTCTGTTGCATTTCTCGTGCTATTATTTGTCTTTCCTGTTTTATTAGTGGGTTACTGGTCATGCATACATCTCAGGATTTCTGGTGTTATTTTTACTGTAAGCTAAATGACTTTGTGTATTATTTTGTCATTTGTGGTGGCAAAGCAAGAATTTAACTGTGTGTAAGATGATGTTTTCTAACTCTTAATCCTTTCTAATTGCTTACTGCTTTTGTGAACAACTTCTCCATTCACATTCCCATTTGAGTAAGAATCATTTTTTGTTCTGGAACAAGGTCACATGCTCCGTCTCATTTGTGTGAAGTCACCTCTTATACACTGGCACAACAATAACGACACGCCAACATCACATGCAGCTTTTGCATCAAGCTACAAATACCATATGGTTCCTACCACCTAGCTACTCTATTGTTGCTGTACCAAACCTAGACAATTTTCTTAACTGAGTTGTTCATGAAATGATATAACTCAATAGATGTGCAATGTAACCTTAAATTTTTTCTGCCTTAGGTCTTGATAGGTTCTCTTTACTTTTAATCCAGAATTTGTCAGGGTAAATTCAGTTGTGTCTTAAGTTGTTCGTCTGATTATGAGGCACTTAAGTTTTATTTTATTTTTACTACAGAGGTTGCCTAGAATTGTATGCTGACTATCGTTCACAAGCTGTATTGTTCTGAAGAATTCTGCTGAAAACTGGATTGTCTTCCAGGGCCCCGGGGCAGGTTGTGCCATAGAGTTTTCGGTAGAGCAGGTTCTGTGCCAGGAAAAACGTCATTCCTCCAAAATATCCAGCACTTACTCGTGCTTTCCAAGCTAACACTTGTTACTTGAGTTAGTGAAAAATAGCGTGCTTAGGCACTAGGCGACAATAGGATGCCTAGTGCTTAATAAGGCTAGGCGTGTGCTTAGGCGAGGCAATTTAGCCTGGCAAAACAGACAATTAAGGCCTAGCCTTATTAAGCACAGACAATTAGTCTTCCAGGGCCCCGGGGCAGGTTGTGCCATAGAGTTTTCGGTAGAGCAGGTTCTGTGCCGGGAAAAACGTCATTCCTCCAAAATATCCAGCACTTACTCGTGCTTTCCAAGCTAACACTTGTTACTTGAGTTAGTGAAAAAAAGCGTGCTTAGGCACTAGGCGACAATAGGATGCCTAGTGCTTAATAAGGCTAGGCGTGTGCTTAGGCGAGGCAATTTAGCCTGGCAAAACAGACAATTAAGGCCTAGCGCTTTTTTCCTCGGTTGGAGTAGAATGCATGCCCCTTGCACTTGGTTCTCTGTTCAAATGAGATTTTGATGAAAACTCCATATTAACATTTGGTGTGTAGAGGAGAAGATATTTTCCCGTGATTAGAGGAGAATTTGGTGTGTTTTTCACATATATTGCAGATTCCACCTTGACTTTGGGTAGTGCCTTGCATTAAGAAACAAAAGCAGTGTACTGATAAGCCGTGTATTAAGTGGTGTGTTTAGTTGTACTAGTAGTGAATGCGATGTTTGCATATCTCATCCATTGCGTTTGTTTGACGACTCCATTGTTTTGTTTGTAGTGGGAAGGAGACGGCGGAGTTCCCGATCGAGCCAGAAATAACGCTGGAGCTGATGATGGCTGCAAACTACCTCGACACTTAGCCTGGAAAACTGCATGGTTGTTGACAAGATGAATCCATCGTCCATTTGGGTTCATTCAGTAGAAAATGCGATGTTCCACCATTGTGCTTGCCATGTCTCAGTATATGGGTTTAGTAAACTATAAACTACTAAGGTTGCGATGGATGTATTGCGCGGTTAGTAGCATGAATCTGTCGTTTCTGGACTTAACAGCTTGGCCGGGATCAGATCTTGTTGTTGTGTCATATCAATCAAAACTGAGGCGCGACCAGATCTTATCAGCTGTATCATCTGTTGGACTGTGATCAGCTGGGCACATGTCGCTTGTTTCTACATCACACACACAAAGATTCCACGCAAGTGATGCAACTGGATTACATCGATTTGTCTTGACCATTAGCCAGCGCAGGACGTTGTGACCTGGGGCGGCTGCTACAACTCTCATCCAACGTTATTAATACTTGTTGCGTCTCATAGTGGTTCTTGCCGTCATGGGCATGACAGTGATCCTGCCAGTTCTTCCTTCTGATAGTAGTTTTATCATCACATTTGATGTCGATGCCGCAACGCACAAAAACTGTTGTATGCACACATGATTAGGAATGTGATGTAGCCGCATTAGCCTCACAAGAAAAGCCATCACACCGTCTTCCTCTCCTCCAACTAGTCATGAATCAATGCTTGTTATATTTTTGGATCAGTTTAATCTAATGTCCAATGGATATGCTATAAGATGTACAAGTAGTCATCAATTAACGCTTCCCTCTTGATGCTAGCTTGTTAGGTGTGGAATGAGCGCAACACAATTTTTTTTTTTTTTTGAAATTCCTCTTCCACCCCGAGCGTAATTATTTGTAGGATTAATGTTAGAAGGGAGAGAGGAATTGGTGGAATCGTTGATTGTATTGCTTGAGTTGGCATAGAGATGCTCTACAGGTATCTCCGAAGGTGTTTGTTGAGTTGGCATAGATCAAGATTAGGATTTGTCACTCCGAGTATCGATGAGGTATCTCTGTGCCCTCTCAGTAATACACATCATAAGCTTGCAAGCAAACGACTAGGGAGTTAGTCATGAGGTGATGTATTACGGAACGAGTAAAGAGACTTGCCGGTAACAAGATTGAACTAGGTATAGAGATACCGACGATCGAATCTCGGGCAAGTAACATACCGATGGACAAAGGGAATTAAGTATGTTGTCATAACAGTTCGACCGATAAAGATCTCCGTAGAATATGTAGGAGCCAATATGGGCATCTAGGTTCCGCTATTGGTTATTGACCGGAGAGGTGTCTCGGTCATGTCTACATAGTTCTTGAACCCGTAGGGTCCGCACGCTTAACGTTCGTTGATGATATAGTGTTACATGAGTTATGTGATTTGGTGACTGAGTGTTGTTCAGAGTCCCGGATGAGATCACAGACATGACGAGAAATCTCGAAATGGTCGAGAGATAAAGATTGATATATAGAACGATAGTATTCGAACACCGAAAGTGTTTCGGAGGGTACCGGGTACTTATCGGGTCACCGGAAAGGAGTTTCGGGCACCCCTGGTAAATATATGTGCCTTATGAGCCAAGAGAGAGAACACACCAGCCTACAAGGGGCTGGTGCGCCCCTATAGAGGTCGGCCCTATGAGGAGGACAAGGAAAGAGGGGAGGGAAAGGAAAGTGTGGAGTAGGACTCCCCTTCCTTCCCTCTCCCCCCCTCTTTCCTTCCCCTTCTTCATACAAGGAAAGGGGGGGGGGGCAGGAGCCCTAGGGCCGGCGGCCAGCCCCTTGGGCCGTGCCCTGGCTTCCCTAGGCTGCCTATATATATATGGGGAAGGGGCGCCACAAGGACACAACATTGTCTTAGTCGTGTACGGCGCCCCCGTCCACCGTTTACTCTCTCGGTCATATTTTCGTAGTGCTTAGGCGAAGCCCTACGGAGATCACATCACCATCACCATCACCACGCTGTCGTGCTGTTGGAACTCATCTACTACCTCGTCGTCTTGCTAGATCAAAAAGTCGGAGGACGTCATCGAGCTGAACGTGTGCAGAACACGGAGGTGTCTTGCGTTCGGTACTAGATCAGTTGGAGAGCGAAGAAAGTTTGACTACATCAACCGCGTTGTGAAATGCTTCCGCTTATGGTCTACAAGGGTGCGTAGACATAATCTCCCCCTCGTTGCTATGCATCTCCATGGATAGATCATTGCGTGTGCCTAGATTTTTTTTTTCCATGCAACGATTCCCAACAGTGGCATCAAAGACATGTCTATGCGTAGATGATACGCACAAGTAGAATGCAAAGAGTTGTGGGCGGTGAGAGTCATACTGCTTACCACCAACACCTTATTTTGATTCGGCGGTACTGTGAGATGAAGCGGCCCGGACCAACCTTACATGTCCGCGCACATGGGACCGATTCCACCGACGGACATGCAACTAGTTTTGCATAAAGATGGTTGGTGGGTGTCTGTTTCTCCTACTTAAGTTGAATCGAATTTGACTAAGGCTGGTCCTTGAAGAAGGCTAAAATAGCAAACTTGACGAATCACCGTTGTGGTTTTTGTCGTAGGTAAGAACGGTTCTTTCTAGCTGCTATGTAGCAGTCACATAAAACTTGCAACAACAAAGTAGAGGACGTCTAACTTATTTTTGCAGGGTATGTTGTGATGTGATATGGTCAAGACATGATGTGATATACATTATTGTATGAGATAATCATGTTTTGTAAGATATCAGGCAACCGACAGGAGCCTTATGGGTGTCTCTTTATTCTATGAAATGCAAACGCCATGTAATTACTTTACTTTATCGCTATGAGTTAGCAATAGTTGTAGAAGCAATAGCTGGTGAGACGACCACGAGGCAATGATGGAGATCAAGGTGTCGAGCCGGTGACAATGGAGATCATGACGATGCTTTGAAGATGGAGATCAAAAGCACACGATGATGATGGTCATATCGTGTCACATATATTTTGATTGCGTGTGATATTTATCTTATATGCTTCTTATTTTGCTTGGAACGACGGTAGCATTATAAGATGATCCCTTCACTAAATTTCAAGGTAAAAGTGTTCTCCCTGAGTATGCACCGTTGCTACAGGTCGTCGTTTCGAGACACCACGTGATGATCGGGTGTGATAGACTCTACATTCACATACAAGGGTGTAAGACAGTTTTGCACATGCAGAATACTTGGGTTAAACTTGACGAGCCAAGCTTGTACAGACATGGCCTCGGAACACTGGAGACCGAAAGGTCAAATGTGAATCACATAGTTGATATGATCAACATAGAGATGTTCACCATTGATGACTACCCCATCCCATGTGATGATCGGACATGGGTTAGTTGATTTGGATCACGTATCACTTAGATGACTTGAGGGATGTCTATTTAAGTGGGAGTTCTTAAGTAATTTGATTAATTGAACTTAATTTATCATGAACTTAGTCTTATAGTTTTGCATATCTATGTTGTAGATCAATGGCCCGAGCTACCGCCCCCCTGAATTTTAATGTGTTCCTAGAGAAAGCTAAGTTAAAAGATGATGGTATCAACTACACGGACTGGGTCCGTAACTTGAGGATTATCCTCATTGCTGCACATAAGAATTATGTCCTTGATGCACCACTAGGTGAAAGGCCTGTTGCAGGAGCAGAAGCTGATGTTTTGAATGTCTGGCAAGCTCGATCTGACGACTACTCGATAGTTCAGTGACATGCTTTACGGCTTAGAACCGAGACTTCAAAGACATTTCGAACGTCATGCAGCATATGAGATGTTCCAAGAGATGAAGTTAATATTTCAAGCAAATGCCCGGGTTGGGAGATATGGAGTCTCCAACAAGTTCTATACCTACAAGATGGAGGAGAATAGCTCAGCCAGTGAGCATGCGCTCAGAATGTCTGGGTACTACAATCACTTGAATCAAGTGGGAGTTAATCTTCCAGATAAGATAGTGATTGACAGAGTTCTCTAGTCACTGTCACCAAGCTACTAGAACTTTGTGATGAACTATAATGTGCAAGAGATGACAAAAACGATTCCCGAGCTCTTCGCAATGCTGAAATCAGCGAAGGTAGAAATTAAAAAGGAACATCAAGTGTCGATGGTTAACAAGACCACTAGTTTCAAGAAAAAGGGCAAGGGAAAGAAAGAGAACTTCAAGAAGAATGGCAAGCAAGTTGCCACTCCCGGGAAGAAGCCCGAAGCTGGACCCAAGCCTGAAACTGAATGCTTCTACTTCAAAGGGACTGGTCACTAGAAGCGGAACTTCCCCAAATACTTGGCCGATAAGAAGGATGGCAAAGTGAACAAAGGTATATTTCATATACATGTTAATGATGTGTGCCTTACTAATTCTCGTAGTAGTGCCTGGGTATTTGATACTAGTTCGGTTGCTCATATTTGTAACTCGAAACAGGAGCTATGGATTAAACGAAGATTGGCTAAGGACGAGGTGACGATGCGCGTCGGGAATGGTTCCAAGGTCGATGTGATCGCCGTCGGCATGCTACCTCTACATCTACCTTTGGGATTAGTTTTAGACCTGAATAATTGTTATTTGGTGCCAACGTTGAGCATGAACATTATATCTGGATCTTGTTTAGTGTGAGACAGTTATTCATTTAAATCAAAGAATAAATGTTGTTTTATTTATATGAGTAATATCTTTTATGGTCATGCACCCTTGAAGAGTGGTCTATTCTTGTTGAATCTCGATTGCAGTGATACACATTCATAATATTGATGCCAAAAGATGCAAAGTTGATAATGATTTTGTGGCACTGCCGTTTAGGTCATATTGGTGTAAAGCGCATGAACAAACTCCATACAGATGGACGTTTGGAATCACTTGATTATGAATCATTTGATACTTGTGAACCATGCCTCATGGGCAAGATGACTAAAACTCCGTTCTCCAGAACAATGGAGCGAGCTAGTGACTTATTAGAAATAATACATACCGATGTATGCGGTCCGATGAGTGTTGACGCACGCGGCGGGTATCGTTATTTTCTGACCTTCACAGATGATTTGAGCAGATATGTGTATATCCACTTAATGAACACAAGTCTGAAACATTTGAAAAGTTCAAAGAATTTCAGAGTGAAGTGGAGAATCATCGTAACAAGAAAATAAAGTTTCTACGATCTTATCGCAGAGGCGAATATTAGAGTTACGAGTTTGGCCTTCATTTAAAATAATGTGGAATTGTTTCACAACTCACGCCACCTGGAACACCACAGCGTAATGGTGTGTCCGAACGTCATAACCGTGATATGGTGCGATCTATGATGTCTATTACCGATTTACCACTATCATTTTGGGGTTATGCATTAGAGACAACTGCATTCACGTTAAATAGGGCACCATCTAAATCCGTTGAGACGACACCGTATGAACTGTGGTTTGGCAAGAAACCTAAGTTGTCGTTTCTTAAAGTTTGGGATTGCGACAGTTATGTCAAAAGGCTTCAGCCTGATAAGCTCGAACCCAAATCGGAGAAGTGCATCTTCATAGGTACCCTAAGGAAACAATAGGGTACACATTCTACCGCATATCCAAAGGCAAGATCTTTGTTGCCAAAAATGGAACCTTTCTAGAGAAGGAGTTTCTCTCGAAATAAGTGAGTGGGAGGAAAGTAGAACTTGATGAGGTGATTGTACCTTCTCTCGAATTGGAAAGTAGCACATCACAAAAAACCGTTCCCGTGATGCCTATACCAACTAGAGAGGAATATAATGATAATGATCATGAAACTTCAGATCAAGTTGCTACTGAACCTCTTAGGTCAACCAGAGCACAATCCGCACTAGAATGGTACGGTAATCCCGTCCTGGAAGTCATGTTATTAGACCAAGGCGAGCCTACGAACTATGCAGAAGCTATGATGAGCACAGATTCCGACAGATGGCTTGAGGCCATGAAATCTGAGATAGGATCCATGTATGAGAACAAAGTGTGGACTTTGGTGGACTTACCCGATGATCGGCAAGCCAGAGAGAATAAATGGATCTTCAAGAAGAAAACTACGTTGATGGTAATGTTACTGTCTACAAAGCTCTACTTGTCGCAAAAGATTTTCAACAAGTTCAAGGGGTTGACTACGATGAGACTTTCTCACCCATAGCGATGCTTAAGTCCGTCTGAATCATGTTAGCAATTGCCGCATTTTATGATTATGAAATCTGGCAAATGGACGTCAAAAATGCATCCCTTAATGGATTTCTTAAAGAAGAGTTGTATATGATGCAACCAGAAGGTTTTGTCGATCCTAAAGGTGCTAACAAAGTGTGCGAAATCCAGCGATCCATCTATGGACTGGTGCAAGCATCTCGGAGTTGGAATATATGCTTTGATGAGGTAATCAAAGCATATGGTTTTATACAGACTTTCGGTGAAGCATGTATTTACAAGAAAGTGAGTGGGAGTGATGACCCACAAGTGTAGGGGATCAATCGTAGTACTTTAGATAAGTAAGAGTGTCGAACCCAACGAGGAGCAGAAGGAAATGATAAGCGGTTTTCAGTAAGGTTTTCTCTGCAAGCACTGAAATTGTAGGTGATAGATAGTTTTGTGATAAGATAAATAGTAACGAGTAACAAGTAAATAAAGTAAATAAAGTGCAGCAAGGTGGCCCAATCCTTTATGTAGCAAAGGATAAGCCTGGACAATTTCTAATAATAAGGAAGGAGCTCTTGAGGACACATTGGGAATTATCGTCAAGCTAGTTTTCATCACGTTCATATGATTCACGTTCGGTACTTTGATAATTTGATATGTGGGTGGACCGGTACTTGGGTACTGCCCTAACTTGGACAAGCATCCCACTTATGATTAACCCCTATTGCAAGCATCTGCAACTACAAAAAAGTATTAAGGTAAACCTAACCACAACATTAAACATATGGATCCATATCAGCCCCTAACGAAGCAACTCATAAACTAGGGTTTAAGCTTCTATCACTCTAGCAACCCATCATCTACTTATTACTTCCCCATGCCTTCCTCTAGGCCCAAATAATGGTGAAGTGTCATGTAGTCGACGTTCACATAACACCACTAGAGGAAAAGACAACATACATCTCATCAAAATATCGAACGAATACCAAATTCACATGACTACTAATAGCAAGACTTCACCCATATCCTCAGGAACAAACGTAACTACTCACAAAGCATATTCATGTTCATAATCAGAGGAGTAATAATATGCATAAAGGATCTGAACATATGATCTTCCACCAGGTAAACCAAATAGCATAAACTACAAGGAGTAATCAACACTACTAGCGACCCATAGGTACCAATTTGTGGTTTTGATACAAGATTGAATACAAGAGATGAACTAGGGTTTTGAGAGGAGATGGTGCTGGTGAAGATGTTGATGGAGATTGACCCCCTCTCGATGAGAGGATCGTTGGTGATGACGTTGGTGATGATTTCCCCCTCCCGGAGGGAAGTGCCCCCGGCAGAACAGCTCCGCCAGAGCCCTAGATTGGTTCCGCCTCGTGGCGGCGGAGTTTCGTCCCGTAAGCTTGCCCACGAATTTTTCCAGGGTAAAAGTGATGATATAGCAGAAGATGGATGTCGGAGGCCCACCAGGGGGCCCAAGAGATAGGGGGGGCGCCCTATAGGGGGGGGCGCCCCCTGTCTCCTGGACAGGGTGTGGGCCCCCTGGCCTATTTCTTTCGCTCAGAAATTCTTATTAATTCCAAAAAGTTGTTTTGTGGAGTTTCAGGACTTTTGGAGCTGTGCAGAATAGGTTTCCAACGTTTGCTCCTTTTCCAGCCAGAATTCCAGCTGCCGGCATTCCCCATCTTCATGGTAAACCTTGTAAAATAAGAGAGAATAGCCATAAGTATTGAGAAATAATGTGTAATAACAGCCCATAATGCAATAAATATTGATATAAAAGCATGATGCAAAATGGACGTATCAACTCCCCCAAGCTTATACCTCGCTTGTCCTCAAGCGGAAGCCAAAATCGAAAAATATGTCCACATACAAGATCATCAGCAATGGGCAGGAGAAGGACTCCGTGGTTGACCTTGCTGAGACCATCATCGATCCCTGATACGCCAACATGAAAGAAGATGACCTGAACACGTGGGAGGTACCTCTGAATCTAGCCTACATAACCTACGCAGCCAAGGACGCATACGCATGCTACGACATGTACAGGAAGATCATGGACATGAGGGCGTGTCTGCTTCCCGTAACCGACAAGTACACGGACAGCCACAACGTCATGATCAAGCATGCCAGGAAGGTCTAGATGTTGTACTTTATCTGTTTATAAGCACCTTTATCATCTGAGTGTTTCATGCATTAGCCTATGTGTCGTAATTATCTGTTTTGTCCGAAATATTTCTTTTAAGAACCCATTAACCTGATTGCTTTTTTAGTGGCTATTTGCTTATGTATGTAAACTAGTTCACTTGTCCGTAGAAAAAACTAGTTCACTCGGCTGCCGTGCTTTGAATCTCCTTCCTCCTAAAATATTCCTCTCCTCAGATGGACCCAGCAGGTCTCTGAATTTTCTCCCACTTTCTTTTTCGATGTAAATTGAGTTTTCTCCCTGTACTTTCCCCTAGAACCAACTCAACTGTCCCACGTCTAGCCTAAAAAATAATAATACCCCATGTACTATTAACTCATCAAATTAAAATGATATTTTATTTCATAAGTTGAAAGTTCTTACAAAATAATAATAATAATTGTTTATATATAACTTGCCAAGTTAACTCCTAGTGATTGTGTACATAAGCTTGCAAAGATTTTACTGACACGCAATCATGTGTTTATGTTTTTATAACATTTCTCCGTCTAGCCCAACATGATATTTTCACCCAGCCCAGCAAGTCCACGGATTTCGAGAAAAATGCAAATGGGATTTAAATGGGCTGCATAGATGCTACATCATTGTTTCACCCAGCCCACCAAATGCACTAAAAACAAATGGACTGGCTGACATGTGGGCCAGTAGGTCGAAGCTTAAGAAGGCGTTGGATGTACATCCAACGGCCAACATTCTTCTTCAATCTCTCGTCTTCTTCCCCCAGCACTGCCGGAACCGCATGCTCCAGCCTTTGGCGTCCAGCGGCGTTGTTTTGCGCTCCTCAGCGAAACGCTACCCCGCCGACGGCCAGGCCATCCCTCCATCCGCATCCTGTTATTCTCTACCGAGTGTAGGCCCACCCCGCACCCGAACCAGTCAAGTTTCCCACTCCTCTCCGTCTGCGACTCCACTGCCGCGTCTTCCCCATCTCCGGGTCGTTCCAGTCTGGGGCCTTGCCGTCGTCCACCGCCTCGGTGCGCTCGGCACGGCGTGGTCAACATACGAGAGTCATCGGAAGAGGACTGTACGTGGAGAGCCTGACGGCTGGGACCCACGAGGTCCATGGTCGCACGCAAGGAAAGTTCCTCCTTATTACGCACTATACGTGCACTGTACGTGGGAAGGGCTTCTGTATTTTGCGAAAAAAATGTTCCCCCCGCTGACAGGTCGGACCCACCAGCTATATCTTCGCACGCAAGGAAGTGCCTCCTTATTACGCACCAAAAAATGAATACCCCCTGCTAGCTGGGACCCACCATAGTGGGTGGCTGACTTGTGGGCCTACTAAGTTGACGAGGACGGAGGGCTTTGTCAACTTAGTCAATATGAATGATGTCCATCCAACGGCCATAGTGCTTCTTCAACCTCTAGTCTTCTTACTCCAGCCGCCCAAAGCAGCGCCGGTCGTGCCGCGTGCTCCTGCCTCTCGTGGCTGGCTGTGATGTCGCGGAGGCCTCACCGCCCCTACTACTCCCACCGATGGCCCAGGGTATCCCTCTACTCACCCACACTCCCTGTTATTCTGCGGCGACGACAGCCTCACGCCGCAGCCGAACCAGTGAACCCTCGTACTCCTCTCCGAGTGGGCATCCACTGCCTCGTCTTCTCCGGCTCCGCGTCGTCCCCTTCCTAGGCCTCGCCGTCGTCCACCGCCTTGGTGCTCTCGGCGCGGCGTGGTCAATGTGGTCAACGACCGACTTCCATCGAAAGAGTACTGTACGTGGAGAGGCTGACAGCTGGGTCCATGGCCACAGCCCAGTTTTTTTGCGATTTGCCAAGTAAGTCGCTTTGTCAGGCCTGTTGGGCTGCAAATCTTTCAAGACGAGGAGAGCTTCATTCGGCTGGCCGAGAAAATGGCCTATCAGTAATGAGAAACGGGATGTACATTTTAAAACACATCAAACCGGCAATTAGTTTCAAATATCTTTTTTTCATTTCGAGATTTTAAATTACATTAATTTTTATGCATGGAGAATTTGTTGGATTTTATATTGATATACATTTATTTTTAAAATCAATTTGAATGTGAGTCGAAATTTTGGGATTAAAAACAGTTCGGACCGCACCGAAATATGCAAAATTTCGTATAATTTTTTAACCGTGGCCACAATATGGGCTGTAATGCTAACAAAAAGAATATGAGCTCCAAAAAAAACCTTAAGAATTAGCAAATGGGCTATAAATTATTAGAAATAATGGCAGATGGGTTGTATGCTGTTTTCCACAAATTTGAGGCTTTCCTAAAGAAAAGGTTGACGCACAAGCAGTGACTGTTGGATGTCCATCCAATGGCCGTTGTGCTTCTTCAATCTCTGCTCTTCCTGCTCCAGCCGCTCAAACAAGCGCCGGCGGGACTGCCTGCTCCCTCCTCCCCACGGCCGGCTCTGCTACCGCGCAGGCCTCACCACCCCACCGTACTCCCATCGCTGGCCTAGCCATCCCTCTACTCACCCACACCTGTTGTTATTCTCCGGCGACGGCAGACGAACCAGTAAACCCTCGTACAGTCCTACTCCCCTCCGCGTGGGAAACAACTGCCGAGTCTTCCCTCCCTACGTGTCGTTCCCTTCCTAGGCCTCGCCGTCGTCCACCACCCTGGTGCTCTCGGCGCGGCCTGGTCAACGTGGTCAACGACCGACATGCATCTGAAGTGGACTGTACGTGGAGAGGCCGACAGCTGGGTCCACGGCCGCACGCAAGAAAATGCCTCCTTATTACGCGCAAAATAATGATTCCTCCACCTGACATCAGGGACCCACTGAAAGGGCCTTTGTATTTCGTGAAAAAAACGTTACAGCCGCTGACAGCTCGGACCCACCAGCTATACCTTCGCACGCAAGGAAGTGCCTCCTTATTACGCACAAAAAAATGAATACTCCCCCTGTTAGCTGGGACCCAGTATAGTGGCAGGCTGACTTGTGGGCCTACTAAGTTGACAGGGACGGAGGGCTTTGTCAACTTAGTCAATATGCATGATTCTAGCTCCAGTGACCGTAGATGTCCATCCAACGGCCGTAGTGCTTCTTCAACCTCTGGTCTTCTTGCTCCAGCCGCCCAAACCAGCGCCGGTCGTGCCTCGTGCTCCTGCCTCCCATGGCCGGCTGCGATGCGGCGGAGGCCTCACCACCCCCTACTACTCCCACCACTGGCCAGGCCATCTCTCTACTCACCCACACCCCCTGTTATTCTGCGGCGACGGCAGCCTCACACTGCAGCGAACCAGTGAACCCTCGTACTCCTCTACGCGTGGGCATCCACTGTCGCGTCTTCCCCGGCTCCGTGTCGTCCCCTTCCTAGGCCTCGCCGTCGTCCACCGCCCTGGTGCTCTTGGCGCGGCGTGGTCAATGTGGTCAAGGAATGGCTTCCATCGGACGTGGACTATACGTGGAGAGGCTGACAGCTGGGTCCACGGCCGCAGCAAGGAAGTGGCTCCTTATTACGTGCAAAATAATTATTCCTCCACCTGACAGCGGGGACTCACCGGACGGGCCACCGTATTTCGCGAAAAAAACATTTCCCCCTGACTGCTGGGACCCACCAGCTACATCTTCGCATGCAAGGAAGTGCGTTCGGGCAAAAAAAACGATTCTCCCCCTGACTGCTGGGACCCACCAGCTACATCTTCGCAGGCAAGGAAGTGCCTGACAGTCGGGACCCACCTGGTCGAAGCGTATGTAGCATTGTCATTCTGGTCGCGAACGTGTACGTACATACTGGTCGTTGTAGAGGCACGCACGTGTCGTAGTAGAGGCGCACACATAGCATGTACATGTACGTACAGCGGCGAGGGTGCAAGAAAGAAAATACGGTCACGTACGTACATACGGGCAGGGTCTCGAACGCCTACTCGCGCATACATACATGGCTGGGTCGGAACAAAGAAACAACATCGTCGTCGTGTTCATGGGGAGGTAATGGAATGCGTCGTGTTCATGGGGACGCAACGGAATGCGTCATGTTCATCGGGAGGCAACGAAACGCGTGGGAGCCAACCGGCTGGGTCGGAACGGAATGCGTGGTCGTGTTCACCGGGAGGGCTTGGATGGAACAGGCGATGGAAACAAGGCCTGTCATACCGTACAACAGAGGAAACGGACTTCCTACGTTCGGAACAGGGTCCTATTGATCGGGAGGGGTGTGGCGTACAGCAAAACAGAGGAAACAGACCTCCTACGGTCGAAACAGGGGTCCTGTTAATCGGGAGGGGTGTGGCGTACCGCAAAACGGACGAAACAGACCTCCTACGGTCGAAACGGGGGTCCTGTTGATCAGGAGGGATGTGGCGCACCGCAAAACGGACGAAACAGACTTGTGTTGGAGCGCTAGGTCGGAACGGGGGTCCTGTTCATTGGTAGGGGTGTGGCGTACCGCAAAACGGGACTCCACGGGATACTGTTCATCTCCACCGTCGACCTCCTCCAGCCTCCACGGGCTACCGTCGACCTCCTCCAGCCTCCACGGGCTCCTGTTCATCTAGCCTCCACGGCGCGCTACTCCATCGGCTACTGTTTAACCATCCCTCCACGGGCACCCTCCACCGTCTACTGTTCATCCAGCCCTCCACACCACGGGGTCCTATTCAACCACCCCTCCACGGCCACCCCTCCACCGTCTACTGTTCATCCA
>NC_057804.1:187476445-187496353 GCF_018294505.1 Triticum aestivum
GAAGGAATCGATTGATCGCTCGGGTTCAGTAATGCGTAGCTTGCAGTGCAATCGCTCGGGTTCAGTTAGAGCCCAACGCCTCGCTCGGGTTTAGTTAGAGCCAACGCCTCACACACACACGCGTACGTGTATGAGAGAAACGCGCATCGCTCGGCCCCCGACCTCCCACCGTAACTGGCAACTCCCCAAAATTTTCCTCCCCCTCGCTTCTACCATGGTTTTTTCCGTCATGAACGGCCCAAAGAATGTCATGCAGCTGCGTCTCCGGCCCGCCCAGGACGAAAAGCCCATTTTTTGTCATGATTTTTTGTCATAGAAGTAGGAGCCCACCACATCTATGATGATACCATGTTTTGTCACAATTATCGTCATAGAAGTGTCATATGTATGACAGAAAAAAATTCGTTCGGCCCAAAATGTCACGGATGTGTCTTTCTTTGTAGTGAAATCCATGAATATGTCTGGATCTTCTTTGTATCCTGGATCCAGGTCTCGATTATGGTCCTCTGGGTGCAGAGCAGGCTAGTAGATCCCCTCGACAACCTTTCTCCATTCCTATTAAAGGCAGTCGGATTAAACTTGGTTATCAAACATACTTGAGAAAAAATAGATCAATTGAGGCCTATAACCGAAGACTCACCCAGTCAATGGGGGTATACATGGAGAAACCTTCTCGGTACTTCAAGCGAGCAAAGTCTTCCTTTTCCCCTTTGAAAAGACCGGCCAATGTGGCACCCAGCACGTCAAAATTAGCCGGACCCTTGCACCCACAATGTGTGGTGTCGTCCTCACCATTGTACTGCCACATGGGAAACCCCCTGGATTGAAGTGGTTGAACGCATCGCATTATTGAAATCGCCATTACCTCGACTATGGATAGTCCGGAATGGGCAAGCATTCGGATCTTGCTCGCTAACCACTTAACCTCCGCACTGTCGTATTCTTCATAGCTTCGGGGACGCTGATGTCTACTACACAACCTTCTTCTTGTAGACGTTGTTGGGCCTCCAAGTGCAGAGGTTTGTAGGACAATAGCAAATTTCCCTCAAGTGGATGGCCTAAGGTTTATCAATCCGTGAGAGGCATAGGATGAAGATGGTCTCTCTCAAATAACCCTGCAACCAAATAACAAAGAGTCTCTTGTGTCCCCAACACACCCAATACAATGGTAAATTGTATAGATGCACTAGTTCGGCAAAGAGATGGTGATACAAGTGCAATATGGATGGTAGATATAGGTTTTTGTAATCTGAAAATATAAAAACGGCAAGGTAACTAATGATAAAAGTGAGCACAAATGGTATTGCAATGCTTCAAAACAAGGCCTAGGGTTCATACTTTCGCTAGTGCAAATTCTCTCAACAATAATAATATAATTGGATCATATAACTATCCCTCAACATGCATTAAAGAGTCACTCCAAAGTCACTAATAGCAAAGAACAAACAAAGAGATTATTGTAAGGTACAAAACCACCTCAAAGTTATACTTTCCGATTGATCTATTCAAGAGTCCGTAGTAAAATAACACGAAGCTATTCTTTCCGTTCAATCTATCCTAGAGTTCGTACTAGAATAACACCTTAAGATACAAATCAACCAAAACCCTAATGTCACCTATATACTCCAATGTCACCTCAAGTATCCGTGGGTATGATTATTACGATATGCATCACACAATCTCAGATTCATCTATTCAAACCAACACAAAGAACTTCAAAGAGTGCCCCAAAGTTTCTATCGGAGAGTCAAGACGAAAACATGTGCCAACCCCTATGCATAAGTTCACAAGGTCACTGAACCCGCAAGTTGATCACCAAAACGTACATCAAGTAGATCACATGAATATCCCATTGTCACCACAGATAAGCACATGCAAGACATACATCAAGTGTTTTCAAATCCTTAAAGACTCAATCCGATAAGATAACTTCAAAGGGAAAACTCAATCCATTACAAGAGAGTAGAGGGGGAGAAACATCATAAGATCTAACTATAATAGCAAAGCTCGCGATACATCAAGATCATGCCAAATCAAGAACAGGAGAGAGAGAGAGAGAGATCAAACACATAGCTACTGGTACATACCCTCAGCCCCGAGGGTGAACTACTCCCTCCTCGTCATGGAGAGCGCCGGGATGATGAAGATGACCACCGGTGAGGGATCCCCCCTCCGGCAGGGTGCCGGAATAGGGTCCCAATTGGTTTTCCGTGGCTATAGAGTCTTGCGGTGGTGGAACTCCTGATCTAGGTTATTTTCTAGAGGTTTCTGTATTTATAGGAATTTTTGGCGTAGGTCTCATGTCAGGGGGTCTCCGAGCCATCCATGAGATAAGGGGGCGCGCCTAGGGGGTGGGCACGCCCCCCACCCTCGTGGGAAGCCCGGGACTCTTCTGGCCCAACTCTTTTACTCTGGGGGCTTCTTTTGGTCCATAAAAAATCATCAAAAATTGGCACGTCAATTGGACTCCATTTGGTATTCCTTTTCTATAAAACTCAAAAACAAGGGAAAAAAGAAGAAACTAGCACTGGGCTCTAGGTTAATAGGTTAGTCCCAAAAATCATATAAAATAGCATATAAATGCATATAAAACATCCTAGATGGATAATATAATAGCATGGAACAATAAAAAATTATAGATACGTTGGAGACGTATCAAGCATCCCCAAGCTTAATTCCCGCTCGTCCTCGAGAAGGTAAATGATAAAAATAGAATTTTTGATGTGGAATGCTACCTAACATATTTATCCATGTAATTCTCTTGATTGTGTCAAGAATAATCACATCCATAAGATTCAAAACAAAAGTTTAATATTGACATAAAAATAATAATACTTCAAGCATACTAACAAAGTAATCATGTCCTCTGAAAATAACATGGCCAAAGAAAGTTCATCCCTACAAAATCATATAGTTTGGTTATGCTCTATCTTCATCACACAAAATATTTAATTCATGCACAACCCCGGTTTCAGCCAAGCAATTGTTTCATACTTTAGTATTCTCAAACTTTTTCAACTTTCGCGCAATACATGAGCGTGAGCCATGGACATAGCACTATAGGTGAAATAGAATATGGTGGTTGTGGAGAAGACAAAATGGAGGAATATAGTCTCACATCAACTAGGCATATCAACGGGCTATGGAGATGCCCATCAATAGATATCAATGTGAGTGAGTAGGGATTGACATGCAACGGATGCACTAGAGCTATGAGTGTATGAAAGCTAAAAAAACTAAGTGGGTGTGCATCCAACTTGCTTGCTCACGAAGACCTAGGGAACTTTGAGGAAGCTCATCATTGGAATATACAAGCCAAGTTCTATAATGAAAAATTCCCACTAGTATATGAAAGTGGCAACATAGGAGACTCTATTTCATGAAGATCATGGTGCTACTTTGAAGCACAAGTGTGGTAAAAGGATAGTAGTATTGTCCCTTCTCTCTTTTTCTCTCAATTTTTTTATTTGAGCCTTTTTTGGCCTCTTTTTTTTCGTCCGGAGTCTCATCCCGACTTGTGGGGGAATCATAGTCTCCATCATCCTTTCCTCAGTGGGACAATGCTCTAATAATGAAGATCATCACACTTTTATTTACTTACAACTCAAGAATTACAACTCAATACTTAGAACAAAATATGACTCTATATGAATGCCTCCGACAGTGTACCGGGATGTGCAATGATTCAACAGTGACATGTATGAAAGAATTATGAATGGTGGCTTTGCCACAAATAGGATGTCAACTACATGGTCATGCTAGCAATATGACAATGATGGAGCGTGTCATAATAAACGGAACGGTGGAAAGTTGCATGGCAATATATCTTGGAATGGCTATGAAAATGCCATAATAGGTAGGTATGGTGGCTGTTTTGAGGAAGGTAAATGGTGGGTTTATGGTACCGGCGAGAGTTGCGCGGTACTAGAGAGGCTAGCAATGATGGAAGGGCGATAGTGCGTATAATCCATGGACTCAACATTAGTCATAAAGAACTCACATACTTATTGCAAAAATCTACAAGTAATCAAAACAAAGTACTACATGCATGCTCCTAGGGGAAGGGTTGGTAGGAGTTAACCATTGCACGATCCTGACCTCCACACATAAGGAAGGCAATCAATAAATAAATCATGCTCCAACTTCATCACATAACGGTTCACCATACGTGCATGCTACGGGAATCGCAAACTTTAACACAAGTATTCCTCAAATTCACAACCACTCAACTAGCATGTCTCTAATATCACCATCCTCACATCTCAAAACAATCATCAAGCATCAAATATCTCATAGTATTCAATGCACTTTATATGAAAGTTTTTGTTATACCCATCTTGGATGCCCATCAAGTTAGGACTAAATTCATAACCAAAGCAAATTACCATGCTGTTCTAAAATACTATCAAAATAATATAAGTGAAGCATGAGAGTTCATCTATTTCTACAAAAAATAAAACTACCATCATGCTCTAAAAAGATATAAGTGAAGCACTAGAGCAAATGACAAACTACTCCAAAAGATATAAGTGAAGATCAATGAGTAGTTGAATAATTATTTAACTATGTGAAGACTCTCTAACATTTAAGAATTTAATATCTTGAGATATTATTCAAACATCAAGCAAAACAAAATAAAACAAAATGACGCTCCAAGCAAAACACATATCATGTGGCGAATAAAAATATAGCTCCAAGTAAAGTTACCGATGAATGAAGACGAAAGAGGGGATGCCATCCGGGGCATCCCCAAGCTTAGGCTCTTGGTTGTCCTTGAATATTACCTTGGGGTTCCTTGGGCATCCCCAAGCTTAGGATCTTGCCACTCCTTATTCCATAGTACATCGAATCTTTACCCAAAACTTGAAAACTTCACAATACAAAACTTAACAGAAAACTCGTAAGCTTCGTTAGTATAAGAAAATAAATCACCACATAGGTACTGTTATGAACTCATTATAAATTCATATTGGTGCAATATCTACTGTATTCCAACTTCTCTATGGTTCATACCTCCTATATTACTCATAGATTCATCAAAATAAACAAACAACACATAGAAAACAGAATCTGTCAGAAACAGAACAGCCTATAGTAATCTGCAACTCTAGAATACTTCTGTAACTCCAAAAATCCTACCAAATTAGGAAAACCTGAGAAATTTGTGTACTAATCCATAGAAAAAATAATCAGATAAAAATCAAGTTTCTGTGAATTATCGAAACTAATTTACTGGGCTCAAAAGTTTCTGATTTTCAGCAAGATCAACACAACTATCACCATAAGCTATCCTAAAGGTCTTACTTGGCACTTTCTTGAAAGAAAATCTATAAAACATGATTACTATAGTAGAATAATCATGTGTACACATAAAAACAGTAAGGGTAAATATTGGGTTGTCTCCCAACAAGCGCTTTTCTTTAATGCCTTTCTAGCTAGGCATGATGATGACAATGATGCTCACATAAAAGATAAGAATTGAAACATAAAGGGAGCATCATGAAGCATATGACTAGCACATTTAAGCCTAACCCACTTCCTATGCATAGGGATTTTGTGAGCAAACAACTTATGGGAACAAGAATCAACTAGCATAGGAAGGTAAAACAAGCATAACTTCAAGATTTTCAACACATAGAGAGAGGAAACTTGATATTATTGCAATTCCTACAAGTATATGTTCCTCCCTCATAATAATTTTCAGTAGCATCATGAATGAATTCAACAATATAACCATCACATGAAGCATTATTTTCATGATGCACAAGCATATAAATTTTACTACTCTCCACATAAGCAAACTTCTTCTCATGAATAGTAGTGGGAGCAAACTCAACAAAATAACTATCATGTGAAGCATAATCCAACTGAAAATTAAAATCATGATGAAATGTTTCATGGTTATGTTTATTCTTTATGGCATACTTATCATCACAATAATCATCATAAATAGGAGGCATGCTTTCATCACAATAAATTTGCTCATCAAAACTTGGGGGACAAAAAATATCATATTCATCAAACCTAGCATCCCCAAGCTTGTGGCTTTACATATCAATAGCATCATGAGTATTCAAAGAATTCATTCTAACAACATTGCAATCATGCTCATCATTCACATATTTTATGCCAAGCATTCTATGTAATTCTTCTTCTAGTACTTGAGCACAATTTTCGGAATCCTTATTTTCACGGAAGACATTAAAAAGATGAAGCATATGAGGCACCCTCAATTCCATTTTTTTTGTAATTTTCTTCCATAGACTAAACTAGTGATAAAACAAGAAACAAAAAGATTCGATTGCAAGACCTAAAGATATACCTTCAAGCACTCACCTCCCCGGCAACAGAGCCAGAAAAGAGCTTAGTTGACGGGGTATTAGTGCCACTTACCTGTCGAACCCAACGAGGAGCGGAAGGAAATGACAAGCAATTTTCAGTAAGGTTTTCTCTGCAAGCACTGAAATTGTAGGTAACAAATAGTTTTGTGATAAGATAAATTGTAACGGGTAACAAGCAATGAAAGTAAATAAAGTGCAGCAAGGTGGCCCAATCCTTTTTGTAGCAAAGGACAAGCCTGGAGAATTTCTTATAATGAGAAAAGCGCTCCCGAGGACACATGGGAATTATCGTCAAGCTAGTTTTCATCACGCTCGTATGATTCGCGTTCGGTACTTTGATAATTTGATATGTGGGTGGACCGGTGCTTGGGTACTACCCTTACTTGGACAAGCATCCCACTTATGATTAACCCCTATTGCAAGCATCCGCAACTACAAAAGAAGTATTAAGGTAAACATAACCACATCATTAGACATATGGATCCAAATCAGCCCCTTACGAAGCAACGCATAAACTAGGGTTTAAGCTTCTGTCACTCTAGCAACCCATCATCTACTTATTACTTCCCAATGCCTTCCTCTAGGCCCAGATAATGGTGAAGTGTCATGTAGTCAACGTTCACATAACACCACTAGAGGAAAGACAACATACATCTCATCAAAATATCGAACGAATACCAAATTCACATGACTACTAATAGCAAGACTTAACCCATGTCCTTAGGAATAAACGTAACTACTCACAAAGCATATTCATGTTCATAATTAGAGGAGTAATAATATGCATTAAGGATCTGAACATATGATCTTCCACCAAGTAAACCAATTAGCATCAACTACAATGAGTAATCAACACTACTAGCAACCCACAGGTACCAATTTGTGGTTTCGATACAAGATTGGATACAAGAGATGAACTAGGGTTTTGAGAGGAGATGGTGCTGGTGAAGATGTTGATGGAGATTGACCCCCTCCCGATGAGAGGATCATTGGTGATGATGATGGTGATGATTTCCCCCTCCTGGAGGGAAGTTTCCCTAGCAGAACAGCTGTGCCGGAGCCCTAGATTGGTTCCGCCAAGGTTTCGCCTCGTGGCGGCGGAGTTTCGTCCCGTAAGCTTGCTTCTGATTTTTTCCAGGGTAAAAGCCTTCATATAGCAGAAGATGGGAACTGGAGGGCCACTAGGGGGCCCAAGAGACAGGGGCGCGCCCAGTAGGGGTGGGTGCGCCCCCCACCCTCCTGGTCTGGGTGTGGGCCCCCTCTGGTAGTTTCTTCGCTCAATAATTCTTATTAATTCCAAAAATAACTTCCATGGAGTTTCAGGATTTTTGGAGCAGTGCAGAATAGGTTTCCAATGTTTGCTCCTTTTCCAGCCAGAATTCCAGCTGCCGGCATTCCCCCTCTTCATGGTAAACCTTGTAAAATAAGAGATAATAGCCATAAGTATTGAGATATAATGTGTAATAACAGCCCATAATGCAATAAATATTGATATAAAAGCATGATGCAAAATGGACGTATCAACTCCCCCAAGCTTAGACCTCGCTTGTCCTCAAGCGGAAGCCGATATCGAAAAATATGTCCACATGTTTAGAGATAGAGGTGTCGGTAAAAATAAAATATGAACATGAGGGCATCATGATCATTCTTATAACAGCAACATATATAAATTTTGTCATATGATTTCTTATGCTCAAGTAACAATCAATTCACAATGTTAAGTATGGTTCAGAAACTTCATTGGGAACTAACAAACTATAATCTTAGTCATTGAAGCAATTGCAATTTATCGTAACATCAGAAAGAGTCAAGAATAGAGCTTTTCAGCAAGTCCACATACTCAACTATCATATAGTCTTCTACAATTGCTAACACTCACGCAGTACTTGTGGTTATGGAGTTTCAAACGGACACTGAGAAAGATAGGGGCTTATTGTGTTGCCTCCCAACGCATTCACCTTTGGGTGATGTCAACAATAATAATTAATGCTAACTTACATCCAATTGGATATATATATATGTATGTATGTATATATATATATATATATATATATCAAGATCTTTCAAACACGAGGAGCTTGCCAAAGGATAAAATGAAAAAGGGAAAGGTGAAGATCACCTTGACTCAAGCATAAAGTAAAAACATAAAGTAAAAGATAGGCCCTTCGCAGAGGGAAGCAGAGGTTATCATGTGCTTTTAGGGTTGGATCCACAAAATCTTAATGCAAAAGAATGTCACTTTATATTGCCACTTGTATATGGACCTTTATTATGCAGTCCATCGCTTTTATTGCTTCCATAACAAGATCGTATAAAGCTTATTTTCTCTGCACTAATAAGTCATACATATTTAAAGAGCAATTTTTATTGCCTGCAACATGACAACTTACTTGAAGGATCTTACTCAATCCATAGGTAGGTATGGTGGACTCGAATGGCAAAAATTGGGTTTAAGGATATTTGGAAGCACAAGTATCTCTACTTGGTGCAAGGAATTTGGCTAGCATGAGGGGGAAAGGCAAGCTCAACATGTTGGGAAGATCAATGACAATATACTTTAACTGAGATGTGAGAAAACATAAACCATTACGTTGTCTTCCTTGTCCAACATCAAATCTTTTAGCATGTCATACTTAATGAGTGCTCACAATCATAAAAGATGTCCAAGATAGTATATTTGTATGTGAAAACCTCTCTTTCCTTATTACTTCCTATTAATTGCAACGATGACCAAAACTACGTTTGTCAACTCTCAACAACTTTTATGCCTCATACTTTCTATGTGTGAAGTCATTACTATCCATAAGATCAATATGAACTCTTTCATTATTTTTATTCTTTCTACTTTCTCAAGATCATGGCAAGATAACAAAACCCTTGACTCAACACTAATCTTTATTATAGATAGCTCACGGACTCGATTACATAAAGAGATCACAAAGCAAAACTCAAAACTAATTGATACTAAAACTTCAATCTACTAGATCAAGATACTACTAAAAGAATCGAACTAAATAAAATGGTAAAGATAGGAGTGTGATGGTGATACGATACCGGGGCACCTCCCCCAAGCTTGGCAGTTACCAAGGGGAGTGCCCATACCCACGTGATTATGTCTCCTTCTTCATGCTTGGTGTTATGATCTTCTTGGCGATGATGCCCCTCAGGATACGATTCTCCTCCTCGATCTTATTGACTTGTTGTTTAAGCTCCATAATTTCTTTGCGGAGCTTGCCCGTGACGGCTAAAGCTCCCTTTACCCAAGGATGCTGCATAGCTTCTGGAGAACAAGTGATGCTCTTTTTCATATTTTCATAAGAAAGAAATTTAACGTTGGAAGGGATGACCGAATTTGGAATAGCCGAGCTATGTAGTTCCCCCATCATGAATCCTACTTGGGGGCGAGAGGTAACTTCTTGATCTTCCTCCATGGCATCTATCATTTTCAATTCGGCCTCCATCTCATCCTCCGTTGATGGTCCAATGTGATAAGCATCGCTATTTGCTCCTGGACCTGGTGTCGGGTGAGACACCCGACTCTCCCCGACTTACTCCTGAGAAGACATCTTGCTCTTAATCTGCAACAGGAACAGCTCGAAACAAAAACAGTGGATATTTGCGTGATACGGTGGTCAAAGCCTTTGGGAGATTATATAATGAATTTTTACCGACCGAAATACGTAACATGCAAGAAAACGGAGTCCGGGAGGCACACGAGGTGGCCACAAGACAGGGGGCGCGCCCAGGAAGGGTGGGCGCGCCCTCCACCCTCGTGGAGGGCTCGTGTCCTTCCCGGATTACTTCTTTCTTTCCAAAATTCTTAAATATTCCAAAACGGATAAAAATTGCCATTAGAATTGTTTTGGAGTCGGTTTACTTACCGTACCACATACCTATTCCTTTTCGGAGTCTGGAACATTCTGGAAAGTGTCCCTTATGTATTCCTCTGGGGTTACGGTCTCAATAATATTAGTTTCAACATTGATAGGATTACCTGAGATATAACGTTTAATTCTTTGACCGTTCACCACCCTCAGACTTGTGCCTTCGAAGTTGTTGATTTTTATGGCACCAGAACGATAGACTTCCTCGATAACGTAAGGACCTTCCCATTTAGAGAGAAGTTTTCCTGCAAAAAATCTTAAACAAGAGTTGAATAATAACACATAATCACCTACGTTAAACTCACGCTTTTGTATCCTTTTATCATGCCAGTGTTTGACTTTTTCTTTGAATAGCTTGGCATTCTCATAGGCTTGGGTTCTCCATTCATCAAGTGAGCTAATATCAAATAACCTCTTCTCACCGGGAAGTTTGAAGTCATAGTTGAGCTCTTTAATAGCCCAATATGCTTTATGTTCAAGTTCTAGAGGTAAGTGACATGCTTTTCCATAAACCATCTTATACGGAGACATACCCATAGGATTTTTGTATGCACTTCTATAGGCCCATAATGCATCACCAAGTTTTTTGGACCAATTCTTTCTAGATCTATTCACAGTCTTTTGCAAAATTAATTTGAGCTCTCTATTGCTCAACTCTACTTGACCACTAGACTGCGGGTGATAAGGAGATGTGATTCTATGATTAACATCATACTTAGCAAGCATCTTACGGAAAGCACCATGAATACAATGTGAACCACCATCAATCATAAGATATCTAGGGACTCCAAACCTCGGAAAAATAACTTCTTTAATCATCTTAATAGAAGTGTTATGATCAGCACTACTAGTTGGAATAGCTTCTACCCACTTAGTAACGTAATCAACATCAACTAAAATATGTGTGTAACCATTAGAGGCAGGAAAAGTTCCCATATAATCAAAGCCCCAAACATCAAATGGTTCAATAACAAGAGAATAATTCATAGGCATTTCTTGTCGTCTACTAATATTGCCAATTCTTTGACATTCATCACAAGATAAGACAATTTTACGAGCATCTTTGAAGAGAGTAGGCCAATAAAAACCATATTGTAATACCTTATGTGCAGTTCTATCTCCAGCGTGGTGTCCTCCATATGATTCAGAGTGACACTTGGGTAGGATCTGTTCCTGTTCATACTCAAGTACACAACGTCTAATAACACCATCTACCCCTTCTTTATAAAGGTATGGGTCATCCCAGAAGTAATGTCTTAAATCATAAAAGAACTTTTTCTTTTGCTGGTATGTGAAACTAGGTGGTATAAATTTAGCAACAATGTAATTAGCATAATCAGCATACCAAGGAGCAGTACGAGAAGCATTAATGACTGCTAATTGTCCGTCAGGAAAGCTATCATCAATAGGTAGTGGGTCATCAAGAACATTCTCTAACCTAGACAAGTTGTCTGCAACGGGGTTCTCAGCTCCCTTTCTATCAATAATATGCAAATCAAATTCTTGGAGCAAGAGAACCCATCTAATGAGCCTAGGTTTAGCATCTTTCTTTTCCATAAGATATTTGATAGCAGCATGATCAATGTGAATAGTAACTTTGGAATCAACAATGTAAGGTCTAAACTTATCACATGCAAACACAACTGCTTAAGAATTCTTTTTCAGTAGTAGCATAATTTCTCTGGGCAGTATCAAGAGTTTTACTAGCATACTGGATAACATTCAATTTCTTATCAACTATTTGCCCTAGAATAGCACCTACAGCATAATCACTAGCATCACACATAATCTCAAAGGGTAAATTCCAATTAGGTGGCTGAACAATAGGTGCAGTGATCAAAGCTTTCTTAAGTATTTCAAATGCTTCTACACAATCATCATCAAATACAAAAGGAATATCTTTTTGCAATAAATTAGTCAGAGGCCTAGAGATTTTAGAAAAGTCCTTAATGAACCTCCTATAAAAACCGGCATGACCAAGGAAACTTCTTATACCTTTTATGTCCTTGGGATATGGCATCTTTTCAATAGCATCAACTTTAGCTTTATCGACTTCAATACCTCTCTCAGAAATCTTGTGCCCCAAGACAATGCCTTCATTAACCATAAAGTGGCACTTTTCCCAATTCAAGACGAGACTAGTGTCTTCACAACTCTGCAAAACACGATCAAGGTTGCTCAAGCAATCATCAAAAGAGGATCCATAAACGGAGAAATCATCCATGAATACCTCACAAATCTTTTCACAAAAGTCAGAGAATATAGCCATCATGCATCTTTGAAAGGTAGCAGGTGCATTACATAAACCAAAAGGCATACGTCTATAAGCAAAAGTACTGAAAGGGCAAGTAAAAGTAGTTTTTGATTGATCCCCCGCTGACACAGGTATTTGAGAGAAACCAGAATAACCATCTAGAAAGCAGAAATGTGTGTGTTTGGATAGTCTTTCTAGCATTTGATCAATAAAAGGTAAAGGGTAATGATCTTTCTTGGTATCTTTATTTAATTTACGGAAATCAATTACCATCCTATAACTTGTAATAATCCTTTGCGGGGTCAATTCATCTTTATCATTAGGAACGACAGTAATACCTCCCTTTTTAGGAACACAATGGGCAGGGCTTACCCAATCACTATCAGCAACGGGATAAATTATACCTGCCTCAAGGAGCTTTAGTATCTCCTTTCTTACCACTTCTTTCATCTTAGGATTCAATCGTTGTTGAGGATCTCTAACTGGTTTGGCACCTTCCTCCAATTTAATTTTGTGTTGGCATAGCATGGGACTAATGCCTTTGAGATCATCCAGAGTATATCCAATAGCAGCACGGTGCTTCTTCAGAGTTTCCAGTAATCTTTCTTCTTCTTGCTCTGAAAGGTTAGCACTAATAATAATAGGATATATTTTCTTTTCATCAAGATAAGCATACTTAAGATTATCAGGTAATGGTTTGAGTCCAAACACGGGATCACCCTTGGGTGGAGGGGGTCCCACTACAAAAAAATACACTTCCGTGATGATACGTGTTTGTCACAGTAGGTCGCGTTTTTTTTCATGCATGAACATCCATGACAAATTTATGACATAATCAAGATAGTCATACCTGTGCAGTCGTAGAAGTGTTCCATGACATTACCAAAATTATCATCACGGAAGTGTCCACTTCCATGACGATAAATCGCGCGTCACAGAAGTGCTTTCGTCAAGGGTGACCGACACGTGGCATCCACCATAACGGAACGCCATTAAGCTATCGGGTCGGGTTTTGGATCCGATAACCCGTTAACAGCCCCGACCAATGGGGATTTTCCACGTGTAAAATCATCATTGGCTGGAGGAAACACGTGTCGGCTCACCGTTGGGACAGATGTCATCCACTCATTGGACAGAAGGCGCCTATGATACGTCGACACGTGGCACGACCCAACAGAGGCCCATTCCTATGAAAAGGTCGGCCCGTTTGACTTGGTCAAAAGGTGGCGGGCCAGCCCATGTAAAGCCTGTTAACGGCGTGTTCGCATATAGCCCATTTACAGCCCGCTAACCCAAGGCCCGTTACGCCCTATCCGAATTAGGCCCAGTAGCATCATCTGGGCCACCCAATATGATTCCATCCCGTTTTCACTTCTGGCCCATGTATGGCCCATGACGTCTTTCGGCCCATACGAGGCCCTGTGTAACTCTTGGCCTATTAACGGCCCGTGGTGAAACTGGCCCGTAATGAATAGTGTATTACTTTACACCCATTAACGGCCCGTGGTGAAACTGGCCCGTAATGAACAGTGTATCACTTTATACCCATTAAGGGCCCGTTATTCCGTTGGGCCGTTTCCAGCCCATGTTATCTTTCGGCCTTCTCAGAGCCCATTTATTCTTGGGCTCATTTCCAGCATTCGTTTACTTACGGCCCGTTACTGTCATTTTCTGCTTATGGGCCAAATTCAGCCCGTGGTTATAGTCGGCCCGTTTGTGGTCCGTTAACACGTTGGGCCATTTTCATAGCGTCATGAAATATGGCCTATTAATGATGGCCCGTTATGGTCGGCCCATGAACGGACGATTCCAACTCTAGCCCGTTTACGGCCATAATGCGACCTGTTATTGGCCCATGTTTGGCCAATTGATCATACTGCCCGTATAAGGCCCATTGATGATACGACCCGTAGAAGGCCGATTGCTTCTGCGGCCCGTAGAAGGCCCATTGTTTCTATGGCCCGTGGAAGGCCCACTGTTTATTAGGCCCATAGAAGGCCCACTATTTCTGCGGCCCGTAGGTCCAGTGTCACTACAGTAAATATTAGCCCATGGTTATTGTGGCCTAGTTTTAAAAAATAGGTTATTGTAGCCACTAGCAAACCGCACAAAAAGAACTGCACTGACTACAAGCAAACAAATAAACAAGACAACAAGGAAATAAATAAGCAAGCAACTTACACTAGGCTATCACGGCTATTACACATATTACATCCACTGGGCATCAAAGTTCGCCACCAGTGCAAATATAGGGAACACAACAGCATATAAACGCCGCAGCAAAACAAGTCCAGAACTGAAACCACTTCAGAAGAGCTCAAGAAACAATATCCTGGGTACCCATAATGCTGGAAAGATGCTTAGCAAGCTTATTAACTTTCTCTTGTTTGGCGCTTAAGTCCTCCAGCGCCTACTATTGCACCAGAAAGTATGCATCTGAATTCTGCAGGGACTTCCTCAGTCCTTCGGCTTCCTCTCGCATAACATCTGATCGATGTATTTCAACTTGAAGTTGAGACTTAAGAAGCCGAACTGATTCAGACAACGAGTTCGAAGAGCTGGTGCCAGCAGTGGTAGCCAGTAACTCAAACACTACATCGAGACAGGACTTTGGGGTTGTCTCAGTGTCCTCAGTATAGTTTTTATCAGCTTTCTTGGAGACCAACAGGGATGTCTCACTATCTTGAACCTTATCTGCATTACTTCCTTTACCATTGCATAACAGGGTACTCTTTTCCAATATTTTATCCACGTTCTAAAAGAGAAACAAACAAACACATCTCAGGTTTACAATGTAGTATATGAAACTCATTTTGGTAAACCAGTTTAGTAGTAAGGTGGACAGGATAACAGCATGAAACAAACATATATCTATGTAGTATGGTCACTGTATGGTCTATATCATTCTAGTTTATTTGCCAAATCAAGATAGATACAGTTCGAATCATATCTATTTAAGACAAAGCAGCATAGACAGAATATAAGTGTAGGAAACTACACAGCAATAACAACACTTGTAATGTGCATGGCATGAGAATATAACTGTTTATTCAATTGAAACTGAAATCAACATAGAGCAAGTTACAACAGCAAACAGCCAAACACGTTGAAGAAACAGGTTTAAAACATACCTGTTGCACCATTGGAGTTTCAATTGCATCCTTAAAATTTGAAATTGGTTGGTATCAGTAAATACAGTGACGCAAGAGCAAAGTAGTATGAACCATAGCTACGGAACCTGACCTGAGAACAATTCTTCTTCTGCTTTAAGCGTTGACTTCGGGTTCGCAGTGGTGGTCCTCGTGATTTGGGCACTGCAGTTGCCTTACTAACTGCTCGTGTTTGGGTGCTCTGTGGTGGAGACGGTGTTGTGTCAACGGGAACTGGGTGTCTATCTGCTGGGGTTGGGATTAGAAGGGGTGTAGTTGGTTCTCTGTCCAACTGGGTAGGGGTACAATCTGCATGAGAGTGGGTTATGTGTGGTGGGGCTGATTCTTGGGCAAGTACAACCGTGGTTCTATCTGCATCAACAGGTAGCACGATCTTTTCTGAAAATCGTGTTTTTACTCCCACAGATACTGCCATCACTCCCTCCAATTGAACTGGCTGATAAACAAGAAAAGTAATTGAATGTACAGACATTGTAAGATAGACAAGTGCAATGGATAGTAGGGAAGAAAACAGGGCATGAAATAATTCACATTTATGTTGTCTAAGCAAACAGAATAGCAGGACATAATTTCACATATATGATGGCTAATTAAACAGGATAGCATGACACAATTTCACATGTATGATGGCTAACTAAACAGGATAGAATGACATACTTCAAAATATGATGACTATGTAAACATGATGACATGATATAGCTATAAGATGTGTCTATTAAAGCGGTTGGCATGCCATAAATCACAAACATGTCGTCGATGGAAACATGATGGCATGATATAATTCACGGATAGAATGACATAATTTAAAATATGATGACTATGTAAACAGGATGAGATGATATAACTATATTATGTCTTTAGAAAATGGGTTGGCATGCCATAATTCAGATACATGCTGTCTATGTAAACATCATGGCATGACATAATTCAAATATATGATTTATATACTAAGGAAGTGAGCATAGGGGAATTGCATATATGATGTGTCAACTAAGGAGATGGCATTCAATATTGTGTATATGATGTAAAAAAATAAGCATTGCAATACAACATATGCATTATATGAGTAATATAACCCTGCCAAGTTTGAGCATACAGCTCAGGGGGATAATAGGACTGGTCATCTGCCTCTGAATCCTCCTCTAAAGAGCTATCCGTAACCAGCAAGATATCTGCTTCAGCAGGTAGCATTGTCTGCTCTGAAGACCTTGTTTTCACTCCAGATTTCTCCATCACCAATTCAAATGGCTGATGCACAGGAAGAGCAGTTGAATATACAAACATTGTCGACAAAAGCAATGAGAAATACAAAAAAAGGACGGCATGATATAATTCACATATATGACGCTTGCCTAAACAGCATGGCATTGCATAATTCACATACATAATGCCTTCCAACAAGATAACATTACGTAATTCACATATATAATGTCTTGCAACAAGATGGCATTGCATAATTCACATATATGGTAATTAGACACTAAACAGGTGGCATTCACACAAAGCATGTCTAAACTAAGCAAATGACATAGCAATGCAAGATACCATACACACGATATGAGTAACATAACCCTGCCAAGTTAGGGCATGCACCTCAGGAGGGGAATATGACTGGTCATCTGTCTCTGAATCCTCCTCTGAGGAGCTATCGGTAACCAGCAAGACATGCGCTTCGTCAGATATCATTGTCTGCTCTGAAGACCTTGTTTCCACTCCAGATTTTTCCATGACCGTGCCGAATGGCTGATGCACAGGAAGAGTAATTGAATGTACTAAAATTGTTGACAAATCTAACACATAATAACAAAATGATGGCATGATATAATTCACATATAAGATGATTGGCTAACCAGGGTGGCATTGCAAAATTCACATATATGATGACTGGCTAGACAAGATGGCATTGCATGATTCACATATATGATAAAGAAACTAAACAGATGGCATTGACACAAAGCATGTCTAAACTAAGCAGATGACATCTTTAATGTATACAGTAAGCAATGCAAGGCACCATATGCATGATATTACCAACATCAGCATGCCAAGTTAGAGCGAAGACCTCATGGGGTAAATAGGAGTGGTCTTCTCCTTCTGAATCCCCCTCAGAACAGTTATCTTCCGCTTGATTACGATCCGAAATGTGTGGAGGGGGGCTGCCTTTGCGCCCACCATGGAACGACGTCTGCATGAAATTTTATTGCCACGCAAGGCTCGTCTCTTTTGCTCTACATGATCAGTTCCATTGTGTACAATAACAGGCATGCATAGGAATAAAACGTAGTGAGATTATGTAAGGAGTGCATGCACAAATCCAGAGTGATGGTAGCAAACTATGGATAGACCCAAAACCAATGATAGCAGGCAGATAATAGCTTTAGTTAAAAAATACAGATAATGGCTCCTTTAATGTTTGTTTGCACCCAACATGAAACTCATAGTAGACACCGGAGATTAACAAGATAGTAGACAGATAGTACTGATTGCTGCCCCAATATGTACCCCACAACCATTTAAAAACTGAAGTTTCAGCATTAGTTTGGACCTGACTCGGAGTCTAATAGGTGAACACGACGATAATGTAGCATTTCATCATATTAAGCGACGCATAATGTAAGCAGACACGGAAGAGTGCGACCTCTCTTGCGGACCCATGTAGTCCTCAAGGTCATCTGCTCAGTTGATGATGGTAATGCAGTTGTTGTGGCTGCCGGCGGCGAGGAAGAAGATCTAAGGCGGCGAAAGATAGTCTGGAGAGCGGATCCCTGCTGTGGTGAACCCTTCCGTCGTTGGAGCAGCTGAGCTGGGGTGGAACACATCACCGCAGGAGCAGGACAAACCACACAAGGTTTTCTTTGACACATATCTGTAACAGAAGTAATTGAGTAAGGGCTTGTTTGAATTTGAGGATTCTAACAATGCATGGATAGGAAATAGGCAGGAATAGGATAGTAATGCACGTGCAAAACAGAGAATTTAAAAACACAGGATTTCTGCCAATCTGGGTGTTTGATTCACAACAATTGGAAGATCACAGGATGCAAAAAAGCATGGTGAGATTAAGTCAAACCACAAGAAAATGTACGGTTATAATGTTATTATGCTACTATCTCTTAGTCTTGTGCTTGATGATTAGGAATATGAAAAGGAGGATAAGTGGAAATTAGAATTCCTACGGTTTTTCTTTCAAGGAGACACTAAAGGAACAAATCCTACAGTTTTCCTTTGCTCCATTCCTTTGCACCAAATTCATGAAAAGTAGTACCATAGGAAACTTTCCAATTCCTATGTTTTTTTTTCACTTTTCCTTTCAAGCACTGGCGATTCTAGTAGGCAGGCTTGAGCAAGGAAAATCCTACACTAAAAAATGTTTTTGTGCTACTTC
The DNA here is from genome assembly GCF_018294505.1 of Triticum aestivum. Lineage (NCBI taxonomy): Eukaryota > Viridiplantae > Streptophyta > Magnoliopsida > Poales > Poaceae > Triticum > Triticum aestivum. The sequence continues at coordinate 187,495,480 of NC_057804.1, forward strand.
TATTACTTTGGACCCAGGCCACTGCCATACTAGCTCAACTCCCAGGCCCGTCGACAAATGCACAGCTCAAACGCGTAGAGATAAATAATGATGGTGTTCAAGAGAGTCCATCACGGATAGCTAAGTTGCCTGGTACCTCACTGCTTGTCATATAGTAGGATAAAATAATCGTATTTCCCGTTACTACGAGTGCTCAGTGGACAATATATATAACATGTAGAGTAAAAAAAGAGATGCAACAAGTGTACAACCTCTTTGGCGAAGCCATGTCGATCTCAGCGTGATTGGGTTGGCCAGTGAGGATGCTTCGGCTGACTTTGCTGCCGGAGGAGGGGAAGAAGATCTTAGGCGTCTGGAGATGGAGCCTGAGGTACTGATCCGCTGTGATGGAGGGTTTCGTCGTTGGAGCAGCTCCGGTGAGTTGTACGACGCCGAGGCTGAAGCAGGACAAGAGAGACAACGAACAACTTTAACCTGAGTGGAATTCTAATAGCATCTCCAATACATGACGTAAAATACATAACCACAAAGTGCTAGATGTAAAATACATCAGCCGCTCATCTCTGAACTTAACTGTCGAAACTGAACTTAATTGTCGAAACTAAACTTAACTGTCGAAACTGAACCTAACTGTCGAAACTGAATTTTGCTGTCGAAACTGAACGCACTAGCAAGGTGAGGCTACATGCCGGTCGACTGACTTTTTCATCTCTGGTCAGTCGATTTTGCAGCTGTTGGATACGAAATCAAGGGCCTGCAGTTCATCTTCAACCTCCACCCCCCCTGAGCCGCCAGCCACCACCGGCCAAACAGCAGCCCCCCGTCGCCCGCGGCCGGCGGTGCGCCGCCCCGCCTGCCCAGAAAACACTCCCCA